>NC_136267.1:107988510-108062757 GCF_964187855.1 Myxine glutinosa
AATTCATCCATTTCTAAATTAACATGTTTTGCTAGCCACGAGGCTCCCTTTAAATGATCAATCATCAAGTTGAGATGGCATAGTGACGACATGGAGCAAGTGACAGGTTTTTAATGGAAATTTTCGTTCTATGGAATTGAGGAGCACGGAAGAGTGAGACGATAGAGAGGAGAAAGCAACACACTGACAATTGGGCAGCAGGGCAATAAGTAGAGGAATGAATGATTAGGGAAGGGTACAGGAAGACGAGGTATAACAAACTCAAGCGAAGTGCACAAGATCATGCGGTCCAGCCAAGGATATAAAAGCACATACACTACATGGCCAAAAGTATGTGGACACGAGAACATCATACCCGTATGTGCTCGTCGAACATCTCATTCCAAAATCATGAACATTAATATGGAGTTGGTCCCCCTTTTGCTGCTATAACAGCCTCACTCTTCTGGGAAGGCTTTCCACTAGATGTTGGAACATTGCTGCGGAGATTTGATTCGATTCAGCCACAAGAGCATTAGTGAGGTCGGGCACTGATGTTGGGCGATTAGGCCTGGCTCGCAGTTGGCGTTCCAATTCATCCCAAAGGTGTTCGATGGGGTTGAGGTCAGGGCTCTGTGCAGGCCAGTCAAGTTCTTCCACACCGATCTCGACAAACCATTTCTGTATGGACTGCGCTTTGTGCATGGGGGCATTGCCATGCTTAAACAGGAAAATCATGCTGAAACAGGATTTCCCTTCACTACCGACTCCCCCCCGGCCTTGCTCCCCCAGCTCTCTCTGGGCTCTGTCCCCCAAATATTCCTACAGGTCGCACAAGACCTGCCTGCACCCTCTTATGGTTAACCTGCCAAAATCAAGACTCTCTGCTCACCTTCACTCCTTCATTCCTCTTTTCTCCCACCTCTGGAACAAACTCCCTCACTCTCTTCAATCCCACTCCTCCCTCCAGGTCTTTAAAACAGCTGTTCACTACCATCTCTTATCTCCCCCCATCCAAAACCTTGATCTTTTCTACCGCAGCTAATTTCACCCCAAATCCACTTTCTTGAAATACCAACTTCTTTCCTGGAAGTCCTTGGTGTCCTTGTGTTTTATACTTCTCCCACCCCCTCCCCCTTCCCACACCTCCTCCCCCCAAGCCCTCTCCCTCCCACACATCTCCCGATGTCCCTGCTCTCAAATGTTGTGTTTGTGTGCTTCCCCTTCTCTCCCCATCTTGTCTACCGCTTCCTCTTCTTATATATTTTGTTTGTCTGTTTGATTTTTTTTTTTGATAAATGTTAGCTCTTTCACGAGCCTCGATTCTGTATTCAAAAAAGAAAAAAAAAAAAAAGGGCCTTCCCCAAGCTGTTGTCACAAAGTTGGAAGCACACAATCGTCTAGAATATCAATGTATGCTGTAGCGTTAAGATTTCCCTTCACTTAAATTAAGGGGCTTAGCCCGAACCATGAAAAACAGCCCCAGACCATTATTCCTCCTACACCCAACTTTACAGTTGGCACTATGCATTCGGGCAGGTTGCGTTCTTCTTGCATCCGCCAAACCCAGATTTGTCCGACAGACTGCCAGATGGTGAAGCGTGATTCATCACTCCAGAGAACGCGTTTCCACTGCTCCAGAGTCCAATGGCGGTGAACTTTACACCACTCCAGCCGACGCTTGGCATTGCGCATGGTGATCTTAGGCTTGTGTGCGGCTGCTCGGCCATGGAAACCCATTTCATGAAGCTTCTGATGAACAGTTGTTGTGCTGACGTTGCTTCCAGAGGCAGTTTGGAACTCGGTAGTGAGTGTTGCAACCGAGGACAGGCGATTTTTATCGACATGGACTTTTCTCCCGAATCCGGAAGTGAACAGATGATGACGGTTCGCTGATTTGATAATATTGTTGTGGTTTTGTGCTTTTGCAATAAAAGGTTAATTTCCCCCTCATAGTTTAGTCACACTACAACATGTAGCCTTGCGATAGTTCAGTTATTTCTTAGTAAATGTAAGCATAGTCCTTTTCCTGTGTTAGTTTTGCGTTGAGTAGCATAATGAGAGTTCGGTCCTTGCATTGCTTTATGCCGCCTCGATACTTTGGCGTTGGGGCGAAATGCCACGAGGCAGGCCTGGACAAGTCGAGGCAGGCCGAAGGAAGGCGGAGGAGGAGCCGACGGTAAGCGCGAGCCGCCAATCAGGGCTCGAAGGGAGTGGCTTAGCACTGCGTCAAAAGGCGTGGTTAGAACATTCGTTCTAACATTCGTGGTCATTGGTCAGGCAAAGGTCATTCGTGGTCAGGCATTCGTGGTCAGGCAAAGCCCCCGCCTCAGTTATGGGGAGAGGCGCTTGAACAAGTCCTAAGTTTTGAGGGGAGAGGCGCTTGTACAAGTGAACAAGTTATGGGGAGAGGCGCTTGAGAGTTGAACAAGTTCTGAGGAGAGGTGCGCTGAAAGAAGTCAAGCAGTTCTGAGGAGAGAGGCGCTTGAACAAGTTGAACGCTCGGTTGAGCTTGAGGCAAATCCCCTATTGAGTTACGCGAGTGAAAGCGCGCCGTTGATTAATCGCGCTGCGAGAAGCCGCCGGGCCGGGCGAGAGGCACGCCTACATTCGCCAGCCTGCCTTTGTTCAAGAGACGCGCCGCAAGGATCCCTCCCGCTGCCTGCCTGCTTTCATCGAGGGACGTGCTGTGACCACGGAGGGCCACGCCGGGCGAAGCTGTTCCTGAACAACGGAGCCGGCGCGTTCAGCGCATGAACATCTCCTTCCTTCATTCCCCCTGTGAGTGTGAACGGGCCCGTGTCTGGGGATAAGCTAAGACTGCTTAAGTGCCTGCTCTGTGTCTCTTCGACTTGTATAAACTGTAAATAAACCTGTGTTCTTCCTTCCATTTGATCGTTCCCGTCATTTCCATCCATTGACTAAGCGTGGTATGAATTATTGCCCTAATCAGGTTTCAATACCAAGATAACTGCATGGACCACGTGGTACGCCATCCGCTCGGACGTACTCAAATTATGCGTGGTTCATGCGAGACTTGATCCCCGCTTCCGCGGCGGCGTGAGTACTTAGGTACGTGTGAACGTCGTCCCGAAACCCTGTCTCGCATCCGACCGGAAGTGGCGATTCAAGTCTCTCGGTTGCGACGACCCAAAAATAACAAGGGGCTTAATCTCCCTTTGGTAAGGGCAGGAGGGTCGCGTGAAAACCGTAACATTTGGTGTCCGGGAGTGGGATTGGACCTGGAGTGCGCTTCACGCATTCGAAATTATGAGCGGACGAAATTTAGTTGTTAAAGCCAAATTGTATTTGTACCATGGCTGGCCAAGGTGGTCAAATGCCGGTGGGGGTAGAAATAGAGGAAGAACTAATGACCCAGGACTCACCAGAGAGACAGTTGGTAATGGAGGAAGCCGAAGAGGGGGCAGTAGCTGGCGAAGAAAATGGCGGCGCCTTGCACGTGGCAGCGGAAGCCGAGCCCGCGGCGCCAATAGATATGGGCCTATTTATGACACAAATGATGGCCTTTATGGTCAGGTCGGGTGAAGACACGAAAGAGCTAAAGAATCAAATGAAAGAATTTGGGGGCAAATCCACCCGGGAATTGGGAGAAATAAAAAATGGGTTGGAAAACAAAATGGACATCTGAGAGAATCAATTGAAAGAAATGGGGGACAAAACCACCCGGGAATTGGAAAACTTTAGGGTGGCGTCGAAAAAGGACATGAAAAAGGCAGGGGAGGACATAAGGCGAGTGTTGAGCGAGGAGGTCGCAATGGGGCGCGACGAGGTGACAGTGTGAGGAGTGCATGGGAGCGAGCTTGAGCGAGGGACGGCTAAGTTGACCGGGGATAATGAAGTCGCGACGCAAGAGGAAATTGTAGAAGAGCCGACGATCGTTGAATTGGGGACGAAAATGTCGGGGGCGCCGGGGCAGGTCGAATTGGAAGACGAAATTTCATGGGCACCGGCGGTCGTCGAGCTAGAAAAAAGAAATAATTGGGGCCGAAGAGACGGCAGAATCAGAAAATAAATCACGGGAGAAGGAGATGGAATATGTACAAAGTTCGTATTCACACCGTGATGCCGTGCTTGCTAACGAAATAAAAAGTTTGCAGGTGCTGGCGTAAAAAGAGTACCCCGAGGTGAGTGAAAATAATGGCGTGAATGTGTTTGGCGTGAATGGGTTTTAGGCGCACTTGGGACAGAGACGAAACCCGGGCGGTCGTGGAAGGTCCATTG
Organism: Myxine glutinosa; assembly: GCF_964187855.1. NCBI lineage: Eukaryota > Metazoa > Chordata > Myxini > Myxiniformes > Myxinidae > Myxine > Myxine glutinosa. Next base: position 107,992,732 of record NC_136267.1, read on the forward strand.
TGCGGTGCACGAGGGCGACTGGCATGAAGCACGAGAGAGAGTGTGCGCCGAAGCATGTGAGAGAAAAGTGTGCGACAGGGTGTGCGATGATTCGGTGTGTAACAGGAGAGTGCACACCCATGGGTGTTACAGACTGTGTGTGGGAAGAGTGTGTAACAGAGTTTGTGAAAGGTGTGAGTGCGCCTAGGTGTGCAGGTGCGAGTACGGTGTGTGAGGGAGAATGCACACCAGAGGATGTGGACGGAGGGTGTGTGGTAACGGAGTGTATGGGTGGCGCGGGGGCGCCTGGGTGTGCGAGTGCGGAGTGGGTAGCGAGTGGTGAGAACGCGGCTCAAGCATTGACACAGACCGGGGTAGCGTTTAGCGGGAGGGATAGCGAACACGAGCCCTCGGTGAGTTGTGTGCAGCTGGGATCGGTGCCGCGGCAGTTTCACAAGGTCCGCCGTGCACAACCCGTGCTGGCCCCCGCACTGTATGGTTGGTGCCGTGCCATGGCGGCAAAGGCAATCGGCGAGGTTCAGGGGGAGGTAGGAGATTTCGGAGCCGTGCGCCCTGGCGGGTGCGGTGCTCCGACCGTGGGCGGTTGGGTCACCGTGCGTGGGACCGCGAGGCCCCGCGTAGGGATGGAGCCCTGAACCTCGCCCCGTCCATACCTCCCCCTTTGGATCGAAAATGCCTGACGGACACCACATACAGGCGACCAACCACACGCATGGATCGCTCAGCCTCTCGAGGTCGAGCCGTGATGACAATGTATATCCACATGAAGAGGCTCAAGTGTAGCGGACGGATGAGAGTAGTGTACCCCACGTGGGGGAATGGTAGCTTGACCATTCCTCACACCGACAGGGCCCATGAGCACTAGTTTAGGGGGATGGCAGTGACAGGCACATGGAGGTGCCAGCAATGGTTACCTCCATGGGGCACCAAAGCTAGCCGAGGGAGGGCTAGGATAATGTTTGGGATTTTGCAGACTGCAGAGATTGAGATTTAAGTAGTGACACTGTACCTATAGTGGGGACGTAGGTAGATTAGATGGTTGATAATGACGAAGGGAGTGCATAGTGTAACGGGACGACGGGGAAGCACGAGTCGTAGGGGAAGTAGTTCAGATAGATGATGCTGTATGTTTGATGAGAAATTGTGTTGAGAATAACTGGAGTTGTGTGTTGAGATAAATGGAGTTGTGTTGAAGTGTATGGAAAGAGGGGTGTGAGCAAAAAAGTTGTGCAAGACAAAAGGTGTGCGAGGAAATGGTGTGCAAATAAGTGGTGTGGAATGCTTGGTGTGGAATGCTTGGTGTGGGAATAGAAGGTGTGGAATGCATGGTGCGAAGGAGTAAATGGGGGGAGATGGAACCCATTCACGGACGCCCGGGGTGGGTAGTGTAAAGCCAGGTAGAGGGCGTAGGCAAAATTTGTATGGATATTGACACCTGTGGTGCAGGTAGTGGCAAAGTAGTGTTTTTGTTGGGTGCATGAGTCAGTGAATGGCTGGGCGTGTGGCTTAATTGGTGCGTGTGGTTATTGGGGCACTCCGCCACTGGTAGTTTGTCGGCCAGGTGAGGCCGCAGGTAGGCTCTGGGAGCCGGTTAGGGTAGTTGTGAGTGGGGCCCGAGGATCCAAGGGAAGGACCCGGGCTGCCCAATGCCAAGGTGGGCAACAGGGGGTAAAGTGCCAGGAGGGGCCTTCCCCAGTTAGGGTAGTTGTGAGTTGTTGAGTGGGGCCCGAGGATCCCAGGACAGGACCCGGGTTGCCCAATGCCAAGGTGGGCATCAGGGGGGTAAATTTGCTGTGCCAAGTGCCAGGAGTGCTAGGAGGGGCCTTCCCCAGTTAGGTAGTCAGAGGAGCAGGTAAGCTCGGGTGGCGACTTCAGTGGCGGAGGTGCGCAGGGAGGTAGACCTGCTAGTAGAGCCACACGACCCAGCCCCGAAATTGTGCAAGGGCACAGTGAGAAAATTCGTTCGGAGTGAGACCCAAATTTCAGGAGCACCACAGAGTGGACAATGGGAATTCGGGTTCTTAGAACCACATAGTTTAAAGAGGCCGATTGGCAGGGTACAACCCCGGGTAGTTTAAATGAGTAAATGTCAGTAGTGTAGTTAGGATGAGAAATCCCTTCGCACCATCCACAGCCAATCACCAAGGAGGACGAAGCTCCACACCAAGGCTTTGGAAACTGTTTGAGTGGTAAAGACGCATCACGACGTAGAGTGACATTGTGTTTGTTCCATTTCTTCCTTCCTGGGAGGGAATAGGAGGCGAATTTGGAAAAGAGGGGGATATGGGAGACAAGACGTAGAGACGAATTGTAAATACAAGGAAGGGCTAGGGTAGTGTAAGCGGACGATGGGGGGTACGGACGGCTAGGGACGAGCCTGCTCTGCTCGCTCTTCCATGCCCCTTGCGCTGCATTACCTTGTGTTGCTGTGTGCCGTCGCGTCCTTTCCGCTTTGCTGGTCGTGCTTTGTCTCTCCCCCCACCCCAGGACCATTTTGGAGGTGGAATGTGCAGCACTAGCGACCTGTGCAGCATTCCCTGCTGCACCTTGTTACATCTGTGCGGCCGAACTTCGCAGCATTTGCTGCCATATCCTTTTGTTGTAACTTTGCTGCACCTGTGCATCACTTTGCTGCCACAAACACTTTGCTGCACATTATTACACTTATGGACCACAAGTCTTGTGGCCTTGCACCTCTGCTGTGCAGCACCTTGCTGCAGCATCAACTTGCATCATTCGGACCACTTGTTTTGAGTGGCATTAATGTCACGCAGTCGGACCACATGAGGTTGGCCCTGCTTGGCAAAGAAATACAATAAACGCATTTTTTTGTGCATTTTTATTATGGTGTGCTAGGGATGAGAAGATTTGTAAGGTAGATAGCCCTGAAGATCAGGAATGGCCTGTATTCTGGTCCGGGGGCTAGCCGGTTTGATAGGCACACAGAAGAAGCAAGAAGCAAGATGCAAGAAGCAAGCAGCAAATGTTATGAATTTTTGAGTGTGTTTTGTGTTTTTGCTGTGCTTTCCCTCCCCTCCAACCTTCTCTTCCAAAAAGGACAGGTCCTGGGTCATAGAATTGTAAATAAGAGTAAGTTTTTTGTGCTTGTAAATATAAAAATGCTGCCCACCGGCTATGTGTTTAGTTTGACAAATTCCGGAATTCGGTTAGTTGTAGGGCGTGATTCTGTTGGATAGCTACTCAACGCAATAGGGGGGGACATATTTAGTGTTTTAAAACTGAGGCATACACGGGTTAGAGTAAATGTTAGGGGGAACCACACCTATATGTCACATGTAAAAGTAAGGCTAATTTTGCATATCATTCTCAAAACCGGTCGTTTCGTTTGTTGGTTTCGACTCGGGGACGAGTCTGACGAGGGAGAGAGGTAGTGTTGCGGTTTTGTGCTTATGCAATAAAAGGTTAATTTCCCCTCATAGTTTAGTCACACTACAACACGTAGCCTCGCGTTAGTTCAGTTATTTCTTAGTAAATGTAAGCATAGTCCTTTTCCTATGTTAGTTTTGCATTGAGTAGAATAATGAGAGTTAGGTCCTTCCATTGCTTTATGCCGCCTCGATACTTTGGCTTTGGCACGAAATGCCACGAGGCAGGCCTGGACAAGTCGAAGGAAGGCGGAGGAGGAGCCGACTGTAAGCGCGAGCCGCCAATCAGGGCTCGAAGGGAGTGGCTTAGCACTGCGTCAAAAGGCGTGGTTAGAACATTCGATGCGGACTAAGGGCGTGGCAATATAACCCTTTGCGCAAAGCCCCCACCTCAGTTATGGGGAGAGGCGCTTGAGAGTTGAACAAGTTTTGAGGAGAGAGGCACTTGAGCAAGTCCTAAGTTTTGAGGGGAGAGGCGCTTGTACAAGTGAACAAGTTATGGGGAGAGGTGCTTGAGAGTTGAACAAGTTCTGAGGAGAGGTGCGCTGAAAGAAGTCAAGCAGTTCTGAGGAGAGAGGCGCTTGAACAAGTTGAATGCTCGGTTGAGCCTGAGGCAAATCCCCTATTGAGTTACGCGAGTGAAAGCGCGCCGTTGATTAATCACGCTGTGAGAAGCCGCCGAGCCGGGCGAGAGGCACGCATATTTTCGCCAGCCTGCCTTTGTTCGAGAGACGTGCTGCAAGGATCCCTCCCACTGCCTGCCTGCTTTCATCGAGGTACGTGCTGTGACCGCGGAGGGCCACGCCGGGCGAAGCTGTTCCTGAACAACAGAGCCGGTGCGTTCAACGCATGAACAGCTCCTTCCTTCATTCCCCCTGTGAGTGTGAACGGGCCCGTGTCTGGGGATAAGCTAAGACTGCTTAAGTGCCTGCTCTGTGTCTCTTCGACTTGTATAAACTGTAAATAAACCTGTGTTCTTCCTTCCATTTGATCGTTCCTGTCATTTCCATCCATTGACTAAGCGTGGTACGAATTATCGCTCTAATCGGGTTCCAATACCAAGATAACTGCATGGACCACGTGGTACGCCATCCGCTCAGACATACTCAAATTACGTGTGGTTCGTGCGAGACTTGATCCCGCTGCCGCGGCGGCGTGAGTACTTAGGTACGTGTGAACATCGTCCCAAAACCCTGTCTCGCGTCCGACCGGAAGTGGAGATTCAAGTCTCTCGGTTGCGATGACCCCAAAAGAACAAGGGGCTTAATCTCCCCTTGGTAAGGGCAGGAGGGTCGCGCGAAAACCGTAACAATATCAATGCAATCGTGATTTAACATTTTTTTTTTTATCTATTAAAACTATAGTATTAATTTGTGATTGGAATGGTGAATGATGCTGTTTGGAATGAAAATATAGAGATATTGAGTTTAAAGAAGAATGAGGAAATGAGGTAAGGGTTTCCATCCGTGACATTCATGGATTCCTCATTTGCAGTTTCGCCAATCTTGTTGCCAATCCAAACCAATCTTGTTTGACAAATAGAAGCATTTTTGAAAGAAAATGCACGTTTTTTTGTTTCAAGTCGCTATTCTCATGCAGAAATTGTTACGGATTCGTCCCTTCCGCCTTTGTTGTTATCATATACTGGTAGGATTTTTAGTTTCAGATAATATTGTTTTTAAGATTTTTGTGTGAAATGGAGATGACTTTAGTAAAAGGTAAAAATAAATGTTTGTGGAGAAAAAAGGAGAAAACGGCAAATAAACCGGAAGAGAGAGGAGGAGATCGGCATGGAGGAGACGGCCATGAGAGAGAGACAGCCGTGAATCGCATCGAGGCTGCGAGCGAACTTTTCTGATATTGGTCGCGAATGAGTTGAGGCTTCCCGTGAAAGGGATTGCCCGCGACATTCGCGACATTGTCCTGTATTGCGACTGCATCTGTCATTTTCCCTCCTGGAGGCTGTCTGCCTGGTGCATCGTGCTTTGTTGTTGGGATTCCCATATCGACATCATTGTGTGGATCGCCGTTGGTTTCCATATCGGCTCAATTCCCATATCGGCCTCTCACATCGTAACTCCTCGTCTGCCGCCGTGCCGATACCTGCCTGTTCTTGTCATTCTGCACGATTTCGACATTCACCCCGCGTTGGGATTTGTGGGATAAGCCGTATGTATGTATGTATGATATACATACATACATACATACATACATACATACATACATATACATACATATATGTATATATAGACATATGCCCATATATGGGTGTGTGTATAAAAAGTGATCATAATTAATTAATATTGATAATGTATAAAAAAATGTAACAGTAAAAAAAAACAATTAGGCACGTCCACTCCTTGGCCCCACAAAGTGATACCTTCTTCTGGTGCGCACTGTAAAAATTGGGATATGATGTATCCATATTTGGCCTTGCTGGACTATACTATAATGTTTTCGTGCTATAAAATGCAACAAAAATAGAATTTTCCATAAAATTATGTTTTCTGACGCACACTGCACACCTGAAATATATTTTTTGGCCATATTGTAATCATATTTGAACTTGCTGGTCAACACGAGAGTTTTTTTGCTATAAAAAGCAAACTGCCTCTTGTTTTATAACTTTTACCATATTTACATTAAAATTACTCTCGCTGTAAACTTTTAAATTAATATCTAATTCTAATCACAAATTGTTGATTCACTTGAGTTATTTAGCTTTTGCAGACTGCAACTGCAGTGGGGTTTTGAAAGTCTAAGGGGACCGAACTTTATATATTAGAAAGGAAGCAATTGCAAGTGATTCGTATGTCTATGTTTGTGTTCTATGATGTGCTTATGTATTGATATTGTTGCAGATGCGGCCCGGATAACTCCATAAGCCCGGCATGTCTATCAAAAGACTATGGATGCCATCTACAACACTCACCTCAGGCGGTTTTAGACACATACGCTGGGGAAGGTTGATGTAGTCTGTCTATTCATAAAACAATGCACATCTAATATCATGATTAATTCCCTCATGCTTACTTTGTTACATTCACTGTGGAGATAACTAGACTATATTAAGCAATGTTACTCCCTATAAGTCATTTTCACAACAATATATTTAATGATTCGACATTCAGTCATCATGCAAGCCAAAAAGAGTGTATGACGTATTGTAAAAGCATTTCTGCTCCATGGATCCATTGGATTAGTTAACAACTATACAGGCAATACATGCATCTGAAAGCACTTATCCCAAACGGGACTATTTTACATGCACGTGTCACACCGACAGACTAATATAGTATTTCTATGTGAAATGTTGAAGAAGGAAACCCCTCCTGCCTCTCCCCTCCCCACTTCTCTCCCCCTTCTCTCTCTCCTTCTCTTACCCCACCCCAATCGGCTGGAAACTTTTCAGCTTTTGAAGTTATAGAAGAGATCTGTATTGCATAAACCTGGAAATGTCAGGAAAAAGAGCTTTTCATCCCAGAAGGTAAGGAACATTCTCAAGGTTAATAGAACAAACCTTTGAAGTGATGTTAAGGATACTATTGCACGGAAACAATCACAAACAAATCACCGCCAACGCATATCATGTAACATATTAGTCAAAAAGCTGTTTGTACCAATGGATCAAAATGTTGGTGCTCATGTTTAAAGCAACTTGAACATTCTTCATTGGAAAAATAGTCAGCATAAATATAGGACAACACTGAAATTTATGATAAGAGCTAATACCTGTACTAAATGTTGTTGTGGATGATGATGATGATGATGATGATGATGATGATGATGATGATGATGATGATGATTAAGAAGTCTTCAGCCTGGAGTAATGTGATTAAAATGTGTCAATTCAGGACTTGACTTTTTATGTTGGAGGATCCAGTCACGGATTTTATATCCCTCATCGAGGCCAGACCTTAAATAAAAGAGATGAAAAGTGCATGGTGTCTGTTTGTGAGAAAGCGAGGTTGAAGCTAGCCCGGTAGCTGTAGTTTGAGTGGGACAGAAAGTAAGACCAGCAATCCTGACATGGAGAGTGTAAGATGGTTCCGTGTAAGACGGTAGTACTACCCTGGGTGGTTGCTGTCTACAACCTACAACTAAAAATATAAAGTGGCTAAAATGAAATTTTAGTGAAATTTAATGAATAAAATGAATTTAAAAAACATAAGAATGATTTTAGAGACTAAAATGGGATTTCTAAAATTCTGACAGCTGCCTTGGCCTATTTGGAATCCCATCTGAGCACATGGATGATGATTCTAGAATTCATTTTTAATTCATTAAAAAGTAATATTTGTACTGCACGTGATACATACACAAGTTGCTCCACCAGCCTTCGCTCATTTAAATCTGTATAATATATTTTTTAATCAAGCACGATCTTACGTTTAGCATTGAGAGATAAAATAAATGTTTTAGGAAAAACTTGCAAGCCGCTTTTAGGAAACAAAGGCTTGCATTTCAAATTAAAATCCACAATTTCATTGAAAAACATTACTGCTGTGAACAACTAAATACTGTTCTAACAACTAAATTTCCGTCTTCTACCGACTCCTCTCTGGCCTTGCCCCCCAGCTCTCTCTGGGCTCTGTCCCCCAAATATTCCTACAGGTCGCACAAGATCTGCCTGCAACCCTCTTATGGTTAAACTGCCAAAATCAAGACTCTCTGCTCACCTTCACTCCTTCATTCCTCTTTTCTCCCACCGCTGGAACAAACTCCCTCACTCTCTTCAATCCCACTCCACCCTCCAGGTCTTTAAAACAGCTGTTCACCACCATCTCTTATCCTCCCCCATCCAAAACCTTGATCTTTTCTACCCCTGCTAATTTCACTCCAATTCCACTTTTTTGAAATGCCAACTTCTGGCCTGGAAGTCATTGGTGTCCTTGTGTTTTATACTTCTCCTTCTCCCCCCCCCCCCCCCCTTCCCACACCTCCTCCCCCCAAGCCCTCTCCCTTCCACACATCTCCCTGCTCTCAAATATTGTGTTTGTGTGCTTCCCCTTCTCTCCCCATCTTGTCTTCCGCTCCCTCTTTTTATATATTTTGTTTGTCTGGTTGATTTGTTTGTGAAGTAAATGTTAGCTCTTTCACGAGCCTCGATTCAGTATACAAAAAAAAAAAAAAAAATCCAAGATAATTGTTGAATACAGTCCGAAAAACTGCTGCAAATATTGAAGCTCCGAGCAGCTCTCATGTTTTTCAGTCCTTAATACAATTGATTTATCAAACTGGGGTAAACTTATATCCAGCGCTGTTTCAAACAGGTACTTTGTGTCAAAGGGAATGAGTTCGATGATTTATTAAGGAGCTTTAGTGGTTTTCACATTTATTTTTGACTCGTGGTCACGAGGGGCATCAAACAGTTAAAAACCAACATTCCCCAGAATAAGAAGATCATGTTATGAACAAACCTATCAATCAACAGCAAATGGTGCTGAGAATTTGCTTTGAGAACGTGGAGGTTAACAAGGTGACATAATGAGACGATGATAAAGGTCTCGTAGCAGCGGGAAATGGAAGGACAAACAAGCACACATTCACGGGCGGATTGCACTGGGGAAATGTTGACAAATAGTCGCTCACTTCACAAATGTTTACAGCTTCGTGGGGTTTTTGGAATAACGCTTCGTGACAGCAAGGCTGAAGCAAAGGCAGGAAAAGGTATATTATCGTTACTTCAAATGAGCATATGCAATGAGCTCAACAGCATTAGTCAGGTTCACTATGTTAACAAATATAATTTCGTTCAAAATTTTGGGACATTAGCAAACCTGTACATTTTTGGAATATTCAGAGCATGGAGAATCCGAAAATCAATGTTGGCGTTTGCATAGACACAGATTTTGGATTTTGAAAATGGCCGCCATAAAATACATATTTTGCGCGATCTCGGCTTCGAGTCAACCTAGAAACTTAATTAAATATGCCAATCCTATGTTTTCTGGGTCCAGGAATCCAATACAGGCCTCAAAATAGTGCTCAGGATTATAGAAAAGCAACAAACAAAGGTAATTGAAAACAATTGTCTTTATATTTGTGATATAACTGTATTACATAATACTGTAGGAGCCGTGCTCCCACGTCAATCGGAAGAATGGACGCGACAAAAAGCTGGAATTCGTCCGAGTTTCTTTATTGTCACAAAACAACTCGGGTACTCTGAAAAGCCCGTTTATCGGGCAGCAATATATTTTCACACATTATCCCGGAGCGTTTGCCCGGGAAAGGCGAGAGGGGGCGTGGCCGGGCGTCCCGGCCGAGACCTGGCAAGTTGAGAGCGGGCCTGCCCGGGCGTCCTGGACGAGCCCAGCATGGCGATCGCTCCGCGTCCTTGGTAGGTGCAAGGCGATTGTGTAAACCCAGCAGTAGCCGCTACACACGTCCCCCCAGAATCGACTTGCACCGGCAGGATCAATTTAAGGGGGTACTGATGAGACCCGGCCGAAGCGACCCCTGGCGGTTCGTGGGGGGGGGGGGGGAGGGGTCCGGTGTGGTGGTGGGCAGTCGAGTGGGGGGCACCGTGGACGGGGGGCGGCCTCGCCGCGGCGGAAGGGCCAACCGTGGCGGTTGGTTGATGTCCACGTGTGCCGGCTTGAGGCGGTCCACCGCAATCCGGTCCGACCTGCCGCCGATGTCGATGACGAACGACTTGTTGTCCCGTCGCAGGACCCGGAAGGGTCCGTCGTACAGCGGCCGGAGTGGCCCCCGATGTGCGTCATGACTCATGACGCACAAAAACGTACTCCGCTGTGCGAAGCGCTGGGGGGACGTAGGACTGGGGGTCACCGTGGTGGGACGTTGGCACGGGGGCAAACCGTCGGGCGGCCTCCTGGAGGTCCGAGCGCTGGTGAGCTGCGGACCAGGGACTGGTAGCGTCGGGCACGAATTCGCCCGGGACGCGTATCGCCTGGCCATAGACAAGCTCGGCGGTGGATGCCCGGAGGTCCTCCTTGGGGGCCGTGCGGAGGCCCAAAAGGACCCACGGCAGCCGGTCGGCCCAACCGCCGTCCTGAAGGCCGGCCATGAGGGCGGCCTTCATGGAGCGGTGGAATCGCTCGCACAACCCATTGGCTTGGGGGTGGTAGGCCGTAGTACAGTGAAGCTTGACCCCCAGGTTGCGGGCGACCGCGCCCCACAGCTCGGAGGTGAACTGCGGTCCACGGTCCGACGAGATGTCCGCCGGTGCGCCGAAGCGGGCGACCCAGGTGGCGATGAAAGCCTGCGCCACGTCGGCGGTGGTGGTGGAGACGAGGGGAACGGCCTGCGGCCACCTGGTGGTCCTGTCCACCATGGTGAGCAGGTGTGTGAACCCCCGTGATGGGGGGAGGGGGCCCACCAGGTCCACGTTGACGTGGTCGAAACGTCGTTCGGGCACGGTGAAAGGTGCCAGCGGGGCCTGGGTGTGTCAGTGGACCTTGGCCTGTTGGCAGGCTGTGCAGGTGCTGGTCCAATCGCAGACGTCCCGTCGAAGGCCGTGCCAGACGAATCGCGCTGACACCCGCTTCTGGGAAGCTTTCCGGCCCGGGTGGGAAAGGCCGTGGAGGGAGGCGAAGATGCGGCGTTGCCAGGTAATGGGCACGATGGGGCGAGGCTGGCCTTGGGAGACGTCGCAGAGCAGGACAGTGTCCGCGAAGGGGATGTCGGCCAGGCGGAGGCCCGTGTCCGCCGCCCGGAGGGCTTGCACCGTGGTGTCAGTGGTCCAAAAAATCAACGGCCGTCGTGCCGAAGTGGCATTTGGCCGGGTTGACGATGAGGCCGTGCTCGCTGAGGCGCCCGAACAGTGTTCAGAGGTGGAGGAGGTGCTCTGCCCGGGACGTGCTGGCGACGAGGATGTCGTCCAGGTAAACGAAGAGGAACGGCAGGTCACGCAGCACGCCGTCCATCAAGCGCTGGAACGCCTGAGCCGCGTTCTTGAGGCCAAATAGCATCCGCAGGATTTCGAACAAGCCGAACGGCATGGTGACGGCCGTTTTAGGGACGTCGGCCGCCCTGACAGGTACCTGGTGATATCCCCGTATTAGATCGATTTTTGAAAAAATGACCCATCCTGCCAGATGGGCGGAGAAGTCTTGGATGTGCGGGATCGGATACCTGTCGGGGGTGGTAGCGTCGTTAAGGCGGCGGTAGTCGCCACATGGGCGCCAGCCGCCCCCTGGGTTTGGGACGATGTGTAGTGGCGAAGCCCACGCGCTATCGGAGCGCAGCACGATGCCGAGGTGTTCCAAAGCGTCGAACTCGGCTTTGGCCATGGCGAGCTTGGCTGGGTCGAGGCGGCGGGCTCTGGCGTAGACCGGCGGGCCCGTGGTTGGTATGTGGTGCTCGATCCCATGTCGTACCGCAACGGCCGAAAACGTCGGCCGCGTGAGGGCCGGGAACTCCGTGAGCAGGCGAGCAAACTCGTTCGCCGCCAGGAGGGCGCATGCCAGCTCGGTCGGAGCGGAGCTGCTCAATGTGCATACCAGGGAGCTGAAGGTTTCGGCGTTGATGAGGCGACGCCGTTGGACGTCCACCAACAGTCCATGTGCGCAGAGGAAGTCAGCGCCTAGCAGAGCCATGGGCACGCTTGCAGTTACAAACGTCCAAGTAAAGCATTGGCCGCCGAAGCAGAGGGTGACGTTGCGCGGGCCGAAGGTGCGGATGGCCGATCCGTTGGCCGCAACCAAGGAGGGGCCGCAAACCGCGGACTGCCTGTCCTGATCGGTGGCGGGTATGACGCTCAGTTGGGCGCCGGTGTCGCACAGGAAGCGCCGTCCGGACGCTTTGTCCGTGATGAAAAGTAAGTTGCCCGTGTGGCCGGTGCTCATGGCTGGTAATGAACACCGGCCCGGCCGTTTCCCGGCCTGCCGAAGGTGCACGGGGGTCGGCATGTCCGGGCCTTCTGTCCGAACCTGGCATGATAGTAACACCACGCTTGGTCAGGTGGAGGTCCCGGTCGTCGTGCTGGAGGTGGTCGGCTCGGCGTAGCGGCCGCCAATTGCGTCGGCAGTTCGGTCGTCGACCGTGCCGGGTGCTCGGGCACCATGGGCGTTGCGTCGGATGGCGGTGGGCCCCAGGTCACTGCTGCAATGCGTTGGCCTGCCGCGGAGATCTTGTCGGCTTCCCTGGCGAGGGCGCGGGGATCCGTGATCGTCGTGCTCGCCAGGGCGAGGCGTACCGGGTTGGGCAGCTGACGGAGGAACAGCTCCCGGAACAGGAATGCCGGAGAGTGCTCGCCGAGCAGCGAAAGCATGTAGTCCATTCGCTCGGACGGGCGCGTGTCGCCGAGCTCGGGCAGGTCGAGCAGGCGCCGTGCGCGTTCCGCCGATGAGAGGGCGAAAGCGTCGAGGAGGAGCTTTTTAATCGCGCCATATTTGTCAACGGCTGGCGGGCTCTCGAGGAGGCTCAGGGCACGGGCTGCTGTGGCTGAACCGAGCGCTGCTACCACATGGTGGAAGCGGGTGTCGTCGGCCGTGATGCCTCGCAGGGCGAACAGGGAGTCCGCCTGGGCGAACCAAACTGCCGCGTGAGCCTCCCAGAAGGTAGGCAGTTTGAGGGCGACTGCCGTGTCCATGTCGGTAGGTCACCAATGTAGGAGCCGTGCTCCCATGTCAATCGGAAGAATGGACGCGACAAAAAGCTGGAATTCGTCCGAGTTTCTTTATTGTCACAAAACAACTCGGGTACTCTGAAAAGCCCGTTTATCGGGCAGCAATATATTTTCACACATTATCCCGGAGCGTTTGCCCGGGAAAGGCGAGAGGGGGCGTGGCCGGGCGTCCCGGACGCGGCCTGGCAAGTCGAGAGCGGGCCTGCCCGGGCGTCCTGGACGAGCCCGGCATGGTGATCGCTCCGTGTCCTTGGTAGGTGCAAGGCGATTGTGTAAACCCAGCGGTAGCCGCTACACACGTCCCCCCAGAATCGACTTGCACCGGCAGGGTCAATTTAAGGGGGTCCTGATGACCCGGCCGAAGCGACCCCTGACTGGTCGTGGGGGGTGGGGGGGTCCGGTGTGGTGGTGGGCAGTCGAGTGGGGGGCACCGTGGACGGGGGGCGGCCTCGCCACGGCGGAAGGGCCAACCGTGGCGGTTGGTCGATGTCCACGTGCGCCGGCTTGAGGCGGTCCACCGCAATCCGGTCCGACCTGCCACCGATGTCGATGACGAACGACTTGTCGTCCCATCGCAGGACCCGGAAGGGTCCGTCGTACGGCGGCCAGAGTGGCCCCCGATGTGCGTCATGATGCACAAAAACGTACTCCGCTGTGCGAAGCGCTGGGGGGCCGTAGGACTGGGGGTCACCGTGGTGGGACGTTGGCACGGGGGCAAACCGTCGGGCGGCCTCCTGGAGGTCCGAGCGCTGGTGAGCTGCGGACCAGGGACTGGTAGCGTCGGGCACGAATTCGCCCGGGACGCGTATCGCCTGGCCGTAGACAAGCTCGGCGGTGGATGCCCGGAGGTCCTCCTTGGGGGCCGTGCGGAGGCCCAAAAGGACCCATGGCAGCCGGTCGGCCCAACCGCCGTCCTGAAGGCCGGCCGTGAGCGCGGCCTTCATGGAGCGGTGGAATCGCTCGCACAACCCGTTGGCTTGGGGGTGGTAGGCCGTAGTACAGTGAAGCTTGACCCCCAGGTTGCGGGCGACCGCGCCCCACAGCTCGGAGGTGAACTGCGGTCCACGGTCCGACGAGATGTCCGCCGGTGCGCCGAAGCGGGCGACCCAGGTGGCGATGAAAGCCTGCGCCATGTCGGCGGTGGTGGTGGAGACGAGGGGAACGGCCTCCGGCCACCTGGTGGTCCTGTCCACCATGGTGAGCAGGTGTGTGAACCCCCGTGATGAGGGGAGGGGGCCCACCAGGTCCACGTTGACGTGGTTGAAACGTCGTTCGGGCATGGTGAAAGGTGCCAGCGGGGCCTGGGTGTGTCGGTGGACCTTGGCCTGTTGGCAGGCTGTGCAGGTGCTGGTCCAATCGCGGACGTCCCGTCGAAGGCCGTGCCAGACGAATCGCGCCGACACCAGCTTCTGGGAAGCTTTCCGGCCCGGGTGGGAAAGGCCGTGGAGGGAGGCGAAGATGCGGCGTTGCCAGGTAACGGGCACGATGGGGCGAGGCTGGCCTTGGGAGACGTCGCAGAGCAGGACAGTGTCCGCGAAGGGGATGTCGGCCAGGCGGAGGCCCGTGTCCGCCGCCCGGAGGGCTCGCACCGTGGTGTCGGTGGTCCAAAAAATCAACGGCCGTCGTGCCGAAGTGGCATTTGGCCGGGTTGACGATGAGGCCGTGCTCGCTGAGGTGCCCGAACAGTGTTCGGAGGTGGAGGAGGTGCTCGGCCCGGGACGTGCTGGCGACGAGGATGTCGTCCAGGTAAACGAAGAGGAACGGCAGGTCAGGCAGCATGCCGTCCATCAAGCGCTGGAACGCCTGAGCCGCGTTCTTGAGGCCAAATGGCATCCGCAGGAATTCGAACAAGCCGAACGGCATGATGACGGCCGTTTTAGGGACGTCGGCCGCCCTGACAGGTACCTGGTGATATCCCCGTATTAGATCGATTTTTGAAAAAATGACCCGTCCTGCCAGACGGGCGGAGGAGTCTTGGATGTGCGGAATCGGATACCTGTCGAGGGTGGTAGCGTCGTTAAGGCGGCGGTAGTCGCCACATGGGCGCCAGCCGCCCCCTGGTTTTGGGACGATGTGTAGTGGCGAAGCCCACGCGCTATCGGAGCGCCGCACGATGCCGAGGTGTTCCAAAGCGTCGAACTCGGCTTTAGCCATGGCGAGCTTGGCTGGGTCGAGGCGGCGGGCTCTGGCGTAGACCGGCGGGCCCGTGTTTGGTATGTGGTGCTCGATCCCATGTCGTACCGCGACGGCCGAAAACGTCGGTCGCGTGAGGGCCGGGAACTCCGTGAGCAGGCGAGCAAACTCGTTCGCCGCCAGGAGGGCGCATGCCAGCTCGGTCGGAGCAGAGCTGCTCAATGTGCATACCAGGGTGCTGAAGGTTTCGGCGTTGATGAGGCGACGCCGTTGGACGTCCACCAGCAGTCCGTGTGCGCAGAGGAAGTCAGCGCCCAGCAGAGCCATGGGCACGCTTGCGGTTACAAACGTCCAAGTAAAGCGTTGGCTGCCGAAGCAGAGGGTGACGTTGCGCGGGCCGAAGATGCGGATGGCCGATCCGTTGGCCGCAACCAAGGAGGGGCCGCAAACCGCGGACTGCCTGTCCTGATCGGAGGCGGGTATGACGCTCAGTTGGGCGCCGGTGTCGCACAGGAAGCGCCGTCCGGACGCTTTGTCCGTGATGAAAAGTAAGTTGCCCGTGTGGCCGGTACTCATGGCTGGTAATGAACGCCGGCCCGGCCGTTTCCCGGCCTGCCGAAGGTGCACGGGGGTCGGCATGTCCGGGCCTTCTGTCCGAACCTGGCATGATAGTAACACCACGCTTGGTCAGGTGGAGGCCCCGGTCGTCGTGCTGGAGGTGGTCGGCTCGGCGTAGCGGCCGCGAATTGCGTCGGCAGTTCGGTCGTCGACCGTGCCGGGTGCTCGGGCGCCATGGGCGTTGCGTCGGACGGCGGTGGGCCCCAGGTCGCTGCTGCAATGCGTTGGCCTGCCGCGGAGATCTTGTCGGCTTACCTGACGAGGGCGCGGGGATCCGTGATCGTCGTGCTCGCCAGGGCGAGGCGTACCGGGTTGGGCAGCTGACGGAGGAACAGCTCCCGGAACAGGAATGCCGGAGAGTGCTCGCCGAGCAGCGAAAGCATGTAGTCCATTCGCTCGGACGGGCGCGTGTCGCCGAGCTCGGGCAGGTCGAGCGAGCAGGCGCCGTGCGCGTTCCGCCGATGAGAGGGCGAAAGCGTCGAGGAGGAGCTTTTTAATCGCGCCATATTTGTCAACGGCTGGTGGGCTCTCGAGGAGGCTCAGGGCGCGGGCTGCGGTGGCTGAACCGAGCGCTGCTACCACATGGTGGAAGCGGGTGTCGTCGGCCGTGATGCCTCGCAGGGCGAACAGGGAGTCCGCCTGGGCGAACCAAACCGCCTCGTGAGCCTCCCAGAAGGTAGGCAGTTTGAGGGCGACTGCCGTGTCCATGTCGGTAGGTCACCAATGTAGGAGCCGTGCTCCCACGTCAATCTGAAGAATGGAGGCGACAAAAAGCTGGAATTCGTCCGAGTTTCTTTATTGTCACAAAACAACTTGGGTACTCTGAAAAGCCCGTTTATCGGGCAGCAATATATTTTCACACATTATCCCGGAGCGTTTGCCCGGGAAAGGCGAGAGGGGGCGTGGCCGGGCGTCCCGGACGCGGCCTGGCAAGTCGAGAGCGGGCCTGCCCGGGCGTCCTGGACGAGCCCGGCATGGTGATCGCTCCACGTCCTTGGTAGGTGCAAGGCGATTGTGTAAACCCAGCGGTAGCCGCTACAATACAAGATATTGCAAGTCCTTTGAAGTTATAGGTATGGGTTTATAAAGCGAGAAAGCCGCCTTGTTAGTATCAGATTGAACGATAAGTCCTATACACAGGATCTACGAGGTCTCTACCGTTCAGGAATATGCTTTTACAGATCTTCATCACTGTCTTGAGTGTCATTTTCACAAAGGTGTCTATGCAAATGGCAACATTAATTTTTGGATTCCTCATGCTCTGAATATTCCAAAAATGTATAGTTTTGCTAATCTCCAAAAATTTTGAACGAAAAGACATAGTGAACCTGACTTCATCTGTCTCTGCGGTCTCTTGGCTAAATGTGTCGATGATCTCGGTGATAGTCATGCAGGGTGCTTAGGATTTCAGGATTGCTATAATTAAATAATTAATTGACATATGTGGGAAAATTACACACCCAGACCAGGAATCGTACCCAGGTCCTCTGGTGAACCGGACCAGCGTTGTGCTATCTGGGCGAGCCTAGAGCACTGGGCCGGTTCACCAGAGGACCTGGGTTCGATTCCTGGTCTGGGTGTGTAATTTTCCCACATATGGCAATTAATCTCAGTGGCTGATCCAGGAATTATTTAGACGGGTTCACTTGAGGATAAAATATTCACACATTGCAAGAATCTACCACCAAACCTCATTCAAGTCAATGTATTCGTCTTCTATCTTTTTCATTTGACAAAATTGAGCTAAAAGATGTAAAATGTCATGTAAAATGACAATATTTTACAACAAATCTAAACACTGCGTATCAGGAATTAACACAGAGCTAGAGGAGAAAAGTAACGTGGCTTGGATTAATTGCTGCGTGAACGAAAAAGATGCGTGTGATTGTCCATTGTCCAATGATATCTCGCACGACTATCATGTGACAGACTGGAAGGGCACTCAGTAGAGAGCATACCTCCACCAGGTTGAACAGGTTACGTTTTGTATCCCACTGATAAACCGGATCTGGATTCGGACCTGAACCAAAATCTAATCGGCTTCTTATTGTCACCTAACCAACTCATCCACCAAGTTTAGTTATAAAACGTCCACAACTTTTTGAGATATCGTGCTATATGTCGCTTTTAGCCCGATCACTCAATGGTGAATACATCAAATATAAAATTAAATAACCATCGTGTCTGGATCCTAATCCGGATCTTCACCAAAATCGAATCGATTTGTCTTTGTCACAAACCCAACCTGTCCACGAAGTTTCATCCGAATCCATCCACAACCTTTTGAAATATCATTCTATATGTTGTTTTTAGACCATGGTGAAGAATCACTTTTAAAAATTCTCATATCTGGTTCCGTATTCGGATCTTCACCAAAATCGAATCCATTCTTCCTTGTCACACACTGAACCTGCCGACCAAGTTTCGGCCGAATACATCCACAACTTTTTGAAATATCGTACGATATACAGTCACGTGAAAAAGTAAGTACACCAGATGTAAAGTTTTGACTTTTTCAACATATTTCAACATACAGCTATTTGATCTTCATTTCAACAATATTGATAGATAAAGGTGATATAATATAACAAATATCATGAAACATTTACATTTTGTAGTCCATTGTATAATTTAAATAAACATCAATGCAAATTTCGCATGTGGAAAAAGTAAGTACACCCCTACATTTATCACTACTTCAAATACCTAAAATTAGAATCAGGTGTACCAGCTCAGGTGCAAATAATTAGAACATCGTTAGAGAGGATGTTGGAGGAACCTGTCTTATTTAAACCTCAGATATTTAGTTTGGTTTGCTCTTTGTTGTTGAAGTCTGCGGCGTCACCATGCATAGATCAAAAGAGCTCTCTGAGGCCTTCAGAAAGAAGGTTATAGATCCCTACGAGTCTGGGAAGGGATTTAAAAAGATCTCCAAACAATTTGAAATCAATCATTCGACTGTCCGGAAGATCATCGACAAGTGGAGAAGATTCCAAACAACTGCCAACTTGTTCAGGCCAGGCCGCCCCAGCAAGTTCAGCCCGAGAACAGACCGCAAGATGCTGAAAGAAGTCTCTAAGAACCCCAGAATGTCATCACGGGACCTACAGGTAGCTCTTGCCACTGTTGATGTCAAAGTGCACGAGGCTACCATTAGAAAGAGGCTGCACAAATTTGATCTACATGGGAGGTGTGCCAGGAGGAAACCTTTGCTGTCCAGAAAGAACATCAGGGCAAGACTAAAGTTTGCCAATGAACACCTAGGCAAAAACCAGCACTTGTGGAACAATGTGCTCTGGACAGATGAGTCAAAGGCAGAGCTATTTGGCCACAGTACCAGAAGACATGTTTGGCGAAATCCAAAGACAGCATTTGACCACAAGAACCTGATACCAACTGTAAAACATGGTGGTGGAAATATTATGGTTTGGGGCAGCTTTGCTGCATCAGGGCCTCGGCAGCTCACCATCATAGAATCCACTATGAATTCTTCATTGTACCAGAGGGTGCTTGAGGATAATGTGAGGCAATCTGTCGGAAAGTTGAAGCTCAACCGAAGGTGGACCTTGCAACATGACAATGACCCTAAACATACCAGTAAATCCACCAAAGAATGTCTGAAAAGAAAGAAATGGAGGGTTCTGGAATGGCCAAGTCAATGCCCGGATCTAAATCCCATCGAGATGTGGGGGGATTTGAAACGAGCTGTGCATGCAAGAAACCCCTCAAACATCGCACAGCTGAAAGAATTCTGCATGGAGGAGTGGGCAAAAATTTCTCCCCGTCGATGTCAGAGACTGGTAGACAGTTATAAGAAACGCCTACTTGAGGTTGTTTCTGCCAAAGGGTGCAATACCACCTATTATAGCCAAGGGTGTACTTACTTTTTCCACATGCAAAATTTGCATTTATGTTTATTTAAATTATACAATGGACTACAAAATGTAAATGTTTCATGATATTTGTTATATTATATCACCTTTATCTATCAATATTGTTGAAATGAAGATCAAATAGCTGTATGTTGAAATATGTTGAAAAAGTCAGAACTTTACATGGGGTGTACTTACTTTTTCACGTGACTGTATAGTTGTTGCCCTATCTCTCAATGGCAAAGAATCACTTAAAAAATTAATAATTCTCGTATCCGGACCCGGGTTTGGATTTTCACAAAATCCAAATCAATTCGTCCATGTCACATGCTCACTCTGCCCAGCAGATTTCATCTAAATCCGTCAATAGCTTTTTGAGATATCCTGTACGCAAACAAACTGTCAGTGGTGAAAACAACCTCTGTCCATTCCAGATGGCCGAAGGTAGGGGAGGGGGTAAAAAAAGGTAGGGGAGGGGGGCAGGTTCACGTGCACCCAGTGAACCCCCCTGGATCCACCCCTGAATCTATATTATACAACAGGAGTGTCTGTCTGTCTGTCTGTCCATCCCAAAACTACTCCCTCAGCTTTGGGGCTAGCCCCACCAAACCTTCTGTGGAACGTTTGGGGACCCAGCAGGTGTCATAAGGTAGATAGGAGGTTTCATAAATTCCTCAACAAAATTATAATTTTGAAATATCAGTTATGGAGCTGCTGCCGATCCGGAAGTGAACATGATGATGACGATTCACTGATTTGATAATATCTCAATACAATGGTGATTTAACATTATATTTTGATATATTAATACGATAGTATTAATTTGTGATTGGAATGATGTTCTTTGGAATGACAATATAGAGATATTTAATTTAAAGCAGAATGAGGAAATGACGTCAGGGTTTCCATTCGAGTGACATCCGCAGATTCTCCATTTGCAGTTTCGCGATTGACTGGATATAACAACATTCAGACTGGGTACATTTTTTTCTCCAAGTCCTTCACGAACCTGCTGTCCATGCCTGACGTTAGACTGAAGGTGGCACAGGAATGTGGAATTTATTGGTTTATCTTTTGCCATTCACAAATTCCGCATTGTTTGTTTGCTTCTGGCTTCCTAACCATACATAGCACAGGTACCTCCTTAGTATATATAAGGCTGAAAAAATATATTTCCGGTCTCTGGTCAGCGCGCGCATCGATTTTGACCCTGCGCGTCAACAATTTTTTTTGTTTTTTTAATTTCCAAGGGTACCTACAACAGCGCGTGCCTGTTGTTGCCAGGCCGGCGCGCTATCTCGGGAAATACGGGCCTGTGAGGGTCACCATTGGTATCAACGTTCGCGCACGGCTCTCCCCTACAGAACTACGTTTAGTTTGTCCAGATCCATCCAAAGATATGAATAGTTTTGTGTGCCGTGACGTCATGAATCCAATCGGCTGGATATTGTCATTTATTGAAACGAAGACGTTCTTTGTCGGGATCGCGTGAAGCAACCAGAAGGCCTAGAGAGCTGCGGGTGGTCTCGTTAGTTACACCTGGATCCTATCTCGTTTGTCATGAAGTTGTAAGTGTCTGTGATAATCTGGTGGACTGGGAGAAGAGATCGTGGGAGACCATCGGCCTGTTAGACCACTTGCGCATGCGCAATGTTGACGCAATCGACGCATTGGAATGTTTGACGGTACGGCGAGGTGATCTCGAGAACGAAATGGCAGTGTATAATATGCTTGAAGAACTTAATGATTTTCAGAATAAATAGATTTTAAAATAACTTAAGCTTGTGTTCATTATTTACAAAAAGGCCGACAAGTCCCATTGGCTGTCTTTAATTTCTCTCTGGACGGCGCCACGGCAGATGAGGAGGACCGCAAGGCATGATGACACAAAAAACAACACCTTTATATGTGCAATCCATGCTTTTCAAAAAAAAAAACCATCGCCGCATCAATTCTGGAACTTTGGTCTGATCAGAGACCAGCAATATATATTTTTTCGGCCTAATCCTGTTAATGTATACAACAGTATAATGAAATAATTGTTTTTCCTCCCTTAACAGTGGTAATTTGTATGATTTACATTTTTCGACTGATGGGTGAATTAAAATCGTTTTCATTACAGTTTACTGTGAAAAGCAATGAGTCAGCAATAAGCATTAGGAGCTCCTGTGAAATGGTATACTGTATAAAAGAGTCAGTGCAAGGAGAGGGCCTTCCTTCCCTATTAACTACAAAGCCGTGGATGGAGAAAGACTAAGTTAATTACCGCCCACAAAGGCAGACACCATCACGAACATGAAAAATTACGCTCAGCCTGGGGAAATGTTGCAATTACGCGAGCGTGAATGGCAATGTTTGTATTTTTCTCGCCGGATGCAGACGCCCCTCCAGCCTGGAGACTCAGTCAAACGCGACAATTTAGGCCCATTGGGCCATGAAATGTGTGAAAAACAAAGGCAGCTGTTCTCCGTCCCCAAATTAATTGCACAGACTCTGACAGGTGTGATGCATAGCCTTGTGTAAAAGTTGAGAATTTGATACCGTGAAAACTTCGCTTTCATTTACCTTTACGAGAGACGCGACTATCAGTCAAGTCCCGATTCGGGACCTATCAACACGTAAACTCACGGGATTTCTGCAGGGGCAGCTTCGGGTGGAATGTACCCAAGGTGCTAGGTTTTGTTGCTCATATACACACTCTCAGGATTATTCCGCGTTTTAACACATGTCAACAGTGGTGTTTTCAAATTATCGTTATGCTCTCTGTAGTCAAAATAAAAGCACCACTGACTATTGTTAGCGCCAAGCCAGGTAAGGCTCAGGTCCAGGTTTGGCTACACCAAGTGGTCTTCATTTGTGACTGTGCACGCGTCCCGTGCTCCTGCTGTTAGTTACGCTCCGACGGAAGAGACGGAGGCAACAGTGACTGTGCTGTGCAGATGGTTCAGATCTACCGTCATTTTCATTTTATCATCGGTTAAAACAACATTGGGGCTCACCATCTGCACAGTAGTCATGTGACACCTGCCACCCTTACACCTCCTCCCAGCCTGCCACTCACCACCACAACTCTCCATGGAGGATACTAAATAACTGGCACATAATTCCTGCACAGTTTTGGATGTAAACCATTTAGTGGCCAAAATGCCAGATTTGCTCTTTGTCGGGCAGCTCCACTAGTTGGTGATGACTTGGTTTTTGATTCTGGTCTTTCTCAACTACAAGTACAGTATTTCTTCTTCTTCTTCCACGAAATGTGCTTTCATGGAGGTTTTTTCGTTGTTGTTGTTTCTTCTTTTTAAAAAAAACAAACCTCATGCCTTTTGTCCAGATATTAGAAATTGTCCAAAGGTATACTTTGGCACAGAAATCACAGGCATATTGTGTCTCACAACATGTCACTTCCTATCTCTGTAATGCACTATGAAAGCAAAGTAAATGGGGGGCAGCTGTCGGGAGGATTGAGAAAACTAAACTGAAAATAGAGAGGATGTGAGTTTTTGGGAGAAAGGAGAAAATATGAGTAGAGGTAGAGGAGAAATGACGATTTTATAGGACATACAAGGTGGTGAAAGTACAAAGATTCTGCCATTTTGTGTGTACATAATATGTAGATAGTAGTTTTGAAGCAATAGTGGAAAGCAGCGTTACATCATGTTGCCATCTAATGTAGTATTAAACTATACTTCCATCATATTACTCTCCTTTAAATGCCTTCATCATCACTTTTGGAGATTTCTTCTGGAATACAAAACAAATCAGAGCGAGAATTGCATGTCCCTACCTACCGGTGTGATATTTTCGAAGTCCAAAAAGGGCATAACTCTGGAAAAATTACCGAAACGTCCTAAAACTCGAACTTGTTATATAACTTATCATAATAAAGCCATGTACCAAGTTTTAGTTGAATATGTTAAAGGGTAAGGGCGGAAAGTCTGGAAAACCACAGGTGGGACAGACGGGTGGCCAAACAGAGGGAGAGAATCTGACCTCCAAAGCCAGTCACCGACTGGGCATCCTCCGGCGTGCGAAGTCCTTCCTTGGCACACCTGAGCTCCTCACCACATACAAGGCTTTCATTCACAGGTCAATGGAATACTGCTCTCCCCTCTGGGCTGGTGCTCCTGCCTCACACCTAGCTCGTCTTCACGCTGTTGAAACCAAAGCTTTCAGAATCATTGGAATCTCCCGCGATGAAGCTATCTCCGAGGGCCTTTCACTCACTCACCGCAGGCAGGTAGGTGGTCTTTCCGGCTTCTACCGACTCCTCTCCGGCCTTGCTCCCCCAGCTCTCTCTGGGCTCTGTCCCCCAAATATTCCTACAGGTCGCACAAGATCCGCCAGCAACCCAATTATGGTTAAACTGCCAAAATCAAGACTCTCTGCTCACCTTCACTCTTTCATTCCTCTTTTCTCTCACCCTTGGAACAAACTCCCTCACTCTCTTCAATCCGACTCCTCCCTCCAGGTCTTTAAAACAGCTGTTCACCACCATCTCTTATCTTCCCCCATCCAAACCTTGATCTTTTCTACCCCTGCTAATTTCACCCCAGATACACTTTTTTGAAATTCCAACTTCTTTCCTGGAAGTCCTTGCAGTGTCCTTGTGTTTTATACTTCTCCCACCCCCCCCCCCCCTGTCCCATGACTCACCCCCAAGCCCTCTCCCTCCCACAGATCTCCCGATGTCCCTGCTTTCAAATGTTGTGTTTGTGTGCTTCCCCTTCTCTCCCCATCTTGTCTCCCGCTCCCCTTATTATATACTTTGTGTGTCTGTTTGATTTTTTTTTTTGTGTGATAAATGTTAGCTCTTCAACGAGCCTCGATTCTGTATACAAAAAAAACCCCCAAAAAGCTATAGTCCGGTGAAACCGGTTGGGGACTAACAAATCAGCAGTGACAATGGAACAAAGCATGGGAAATCGGGCAAAACTACACAAAATATCAAATTCTTACGTAGGTTAACCTGTAATTTTACATGAAAAAAAATATATGGATAAAAACTCAACAAGTTTCTGAAATTCTTCTTTTGTATTTATTTATTTAAAAAGTACTTTGCAAGGTATTAAATATAATTTATTAATGTACTATTTAATTGTATATATAAATACGTATTATTCAAATATGTATTTTATAACTTTACACAAATTGCTAAAGACTGGACATGTACGTGGAAGATTAATAAAAAAATTTTTTTTTGTATTTCATTAAAACAATCTCAGTGTGCACAATTGGGGTTAGCACCAGCCCTCGGGGCATCTGCTGTAATTAAATGTCAAATGGATAATAGACGTGTAGTATTCATTTGATATAATCCATTATGTAAGAAGAACAAAGTGATTGTGTAATAGTAAAACGTTACATGTTGTAGATTCATTTATCAAAAGAAGGGCATTATGGCAAGTCATGATATTGCCCATGGCAGGGAACATTCACCGATCAGTGTGCGACACAAAAATTGCAATAAATCCGGGTGATTTTGTCGCTCGGTTTTCATACCTACGACCGCAATCCCAACGTACCCAATCACTTTGTCCACACACCCATTGGCAATCTCACCAACCGGTAGACCATTAGAATTTAACAAATCTGTTGCTTCCAAAATTATCCTGTAAAAGCCCTCTGTGATTAAAGTCAAACACGGGATATGAAGAAGGAGCGAGGAATGGGCACACGGTGTGTTTGCCCTAGGTTATGATGAAGAAGGTGCTAGCCAGCTGCCTGGAGCAAGACGAGGAGTGATTTGCATGGGTCTCCGAAGCTGGTTGTGCGAGCAAAATGAATGTTCTCTGGAGCATTTCATTTTGCATTCTGTTATACCCACGTTTGCGCATTTCAGTCGCTGCTGATGCTCCACTTGGGTATAAGGCCGACATAAACATCTTCATTGGAGAAACAAGCAAAATCAAACAATGGAGGCGGCAATTTGGCCCACCCATCTGGCCACTCTGCCATAAAGCCCAGATCGGTGGAGTGTTGCAGTGATGGTTGTCCTTCTGGAAGTTTCTCCCATCTCCACACAGGATCTCTGGAGCTCAGCCAGAGTGACCATCGGGTTCTTGGTCACCTCCATTACCAAGGCCCTTCTCCCCCGATTGCTCAGTTTGGCTGGGCGGCCAGCTCTAGGAAGAGTCCTGGTTGTTCCAAGCTTCTTCCATTTAAGAATTATGGAGGCCACTGTGCTCTTGGGAACCTTCAATGCAGCAGAGATTTTTTTGTCGGCTTCCCCAGATCTGTGCCTCGACACAATCCTGTCTCTGAGCTCTGCAGGCATTTCCTTCGACCTCATGGCTTGGTTTTTGCTCTGATATGCATTGTCAGCTGTGAGACCTTATATAGACAGGTGTGTGCCTTTCCAAATCATGTCCAATCAATTGAATTTACCACGGGTGGACTCCAATCAAGGTGTAGAAACATCTCAAAGATGATCAAGAGAAATGGGAGGCACCTGAGATAAATTTCAAGTGTCATAGCAAAGGGTATGAATACTTATGTAAATGTGATATTTCAGTTTCTTTCTTTTCAATAAATTTGCAAAACTTTCTAAAATCCTGTTTTCTCTTTGTCATTATGGGGTATTGAGTGTAGATTGATGAGGGAAAAAATGAATTTAAACGATTTCAGCAAAAGGCTGCAACATAACAAAATGTGAAAAAAGTGAAGGGGTCTGAATACTTTCTGAATGCAATGTACCTCCACCAGGATGAACGGTTTACGTTTTGTATCCCACTAATAGGTCGGAACTGCATCCAGACCTTGAATAAAATCTAATCAACTTGTTGTTGTCACCTAACCAACTCATTCCCCAGGTTTTGTCATAGTCCATCCACAACTGTTTGAAATATGTTATATATCGTTTTTGGTCTTCATAAATGATAAACAATCTCTCAATGGTGAAGAATCACTTAAAAATTCTCTCTATGGATCCGTATCTTCTCCAAAATGTAATCATTTTGTCCTTGGCCTACTTTCAACCTGTCCACGAAGTTTCATCCGAATCCGTCCATAACCTTTTGAGATATCATGCTATATGTTTTTTTGCTGTCTTTCAATGGTGAAAAATCTCCTAAAAAAAATTGTAGCATCCAGATTCATACCCGGAACATCGCCAACATTTAATTAATTCACCCTCGTCACACACCCAACTTGTCCACAAATTCCGTCCGAATCCGTCCATAACTTTTTAAGATATCCTGCTCACAGACACAAACAGACAAACAAACGTACAGGGGAGAAAACATAACCTCTGTCCACCTTTGGTGGCGGAGGTAAAAATGACTTTTGAAATCCCTTATTCAAACATATTTGCTGAGGATATTGTATTGAAAGTTTGAATTTTAGCTCACCTGGAACGAAGTTCAGGGGAGCTTATACGATGTCATATTGTGCGTCAGTGAGTCCGTCAGTCCGTAAACACTTGAAACCTCTTCTCCGAAACCGCTGATGGGATTGCGACAAAATTAGGCAGAAATTATATTTGTTTTGTTGTGACTAAAGTGTGTTTACGGCATTAAAAAAAATCGGGGTCTAAGGGGGTTTACCGGGGTCAAAGTGGATCTAGGTTTGACCCCCCAAAATAGGAATTTGCTTTTTCCTCTGAAACTACACACACTATTTCGATGAAACTTGACCACAATCTTCATCCCCCATGATGTACCGAAGTTTGTTCACGGCAATAAGAAAATCAAAGTCATGGGGTATCTACAGGCGGGTGGGGTCAATGTGGGTCCAGGTTTGACCCCCCAAAATAGGTATTTGCTTTCCTCTCTGAAACTACACACACTATTTTGATGAAACTTGACCACAACCTTCACCACCCGTGCTGTACCAAAGTTTATTCGCGACATTTAAGAAATCTGCCCATTTGGGGAGGGGGGGTTGGAGGGTTTCCCCACAAAATAGGTATTTACTTTCTTCTCAAAAACTACACACACAATTTTGATGAAACTTGATCATAACCTTCACCACCCGTGATGTCCCAATGTTTGTTCAAGGCAGTAGAAAAATTGGTGTCTTCGGAGGTAGTTGTGGGGTTGCCCCCCAAAATAGGTATTTTTTTCTTTGTTTGTTTAAAATCTTATGATTATGTTGGCATGATTCTACGTGCTGCCCTGTCTTCTAACAACCATTGAAATTGATTTAAAATACGTTCAGTCGGTGCAGTATACTGTTTATTCTACCAGCTGAAGCCGAATCAGCCGATTGCAAGCTGAAGGATCACAAGGTTTTGGAAGATGTCGCAAAACACTATCTGGACAGTGAAGACATCTTCCAGGACAACCTCTTGTTAACTTATTATCCTCAGAGACCAAGTGATGTCGAAGATATTTGTCTTTCTGACTTTGTAGCAAATTATGATTACTGTAGGACAGATGCCAATGGAGACAGGAAGTATCGCAAGCTCAGAAAACCTCAACTTCCCAATGACAAACAATTCTATCTGGAAAAAGAACACCATAAAGAACGATATTATTATTCTTTGATATTTACCTGTGACACTGAAGGTGGACCGTTTGTGTCTGTGAGCAGGATATCTTAAAAAGTTATGGACGGTCTCGGACGGAATTCTACCATTCTACCACTTTACATCATGAAGAAAATAGTCACATGCTTTTTACAGTGGATCATGAACCCACAAATTAGCAAGATACTGTATATAGAACGAATAACTAGTTTCGCTGGTGAAAGATAGTGTCGATATGCATTAGTGGACACTGGACACGTAGAATAGTGGATGGAGTCAGCAGGGCGTTGACTGAGGCATGCTAACGTCATGGCGAGCAGTGGTTAGCACACTGCAATCAACATTCTGATAGTTCCATCCATTGTTACTTCTGCCACTGAAGGTGGAAGGAGGTTATGTTTTCACCCCTGTCTGGTTGTGTCTGTCTGTCTGTGAACAAAATATCTCAAAAAGGTTGTCGGCAGATTTGGGCGAAATTTGGTGGAGACGTAGCGTATGTGACAAGGGCAAAATGATGAGGTTTTGGTGAAGATCCGGATCTGGATCAGAGAATTTTTAAGTGATTCTTCACTATTGAGTGATAGGGCTAAAACCTATATGTAACATGATGTTTCAAAAAGTTGTGTATGACTTATGACAAAACTTGGTCGGTGAGTTGGTTTGGTGACAAGAGCAAGCCGATTAGATTTTGGTTCAGGTCCGAATCCAGATCTGACTGCTCAGTGGAATACAAAACGTAACCTGTTTAGCCTGGTGGAGATATGCTCTCTACCGAGTGACGTTCTAGTTTTCAAAGTATATAACTGACTTTAAATGGTAAATTCAGCGAAGTTGCCTTTGTTGCTTAATGGTCATGCAACATCATGCAGTGCACGGTGGTCTACTAATTCATCGTCAATATGGCGCAATATATTTGTTGGAACCCATCTGTGGATCGGTCCCATCGGCCGATGGGTCTGACCCATCTGTGGATGCACGAGAAATGACAATGCAGACCCATCGGCCGATGGGTCTGCGCCATCTGCGGATGTGTTGTTCACCTTGAAGGTGAACCCATCTGTGTTTCCTATGCATCAATGGTGGATGAGTATGTTTATTTGAACCTAAAAATAAGCAATTGATGTCATAAATGTTTATAAAGCAGTCCGTGACATGTGGTTTAATCTGTTAAACATTTAAAAATCATCTCTGTTAAAGTCCTACCACGTGTAATTCCAATGACTGTGTACCTGATTGAAGAGCACCATTCTGTCAACACATTCCTTCAAGGTGAACAACACATCCGCAGATGGCGCAGACCCATCGGCCGATGGGTCTGCATTGTCATTTCTCGTGCATCCACAGATGGGTCAGACCCATCGGCCGATGGGACCGATCCACAGATGGGTTCCAACATATTGACTAATTAAGGTTCAGCTTTCAGTGACTTCCTGCCACAGTGACTTTTGAGCCCAGTTTCAAATAGCGAACTTTGAAGCCCAAAAAAGTATGATGAAAGTTCAAAAAGGCATAATGAAAATTCAATGTCTGAGCGTGAACTGTGATTCCTTATGTATTTAGCAATTCAGTAAACACCATTTCTTGCTTCATACAAACATGCAAAGTGAAATAATTGATGATGATCAGATCGGGTAATTCTCAGTTTTTTGAAGATTGGATTCAGTTTACCTTAAACCAAAGAATGGCTTGAATTGTTAATTGTTATTGTAGGAAATGTAACATCACATCTGAGCTTCTCATGACATGCAAAGCGCCTGACTGCAACTTGATGGAGTACTGCTCCCTTTGTGTATTTTATGGGCTGGTACTCCTCGTTGATAACACTTTTTTAAATTTTTGTATACAACATCGAGGCTCGTGTAAGAGCAAACATTAATCACAAAAAAAAAAAACCCGACACATAAAACATATAATAAAGGGAGCGGGAGACAAGATGGGGAGGGAGAGGGAAGCACACAAGTACAACAGTAGAGAACAGGGACATCGGGAGATCTGTGGGAGGCAGAGGGCTTGGGGGGCATGGGAAGGGGGAGGGTTGGGGTGGGAGAGGTATAAAACACATGGACACTGCTAGGACTTCCAGGAAAGAAGTCGATATTTCAAAAAAGTGGAGCTGTGGTGAATTAACTGGGGTAGAAAAGATCAAGGTTTTGGATGGGGGAAGATAAGAGATGGTGGTGAACAGCTGTTTTAAAGACCTGGAGGGTGGAGTGGGATTGAAGAGAGTGAGGGAGCTTGTTCCAGAGGCGGGAGTAAAGAGGAATGAAAGAGTGAAGGTGAGCAGAGAGTCTTGATTTTGGCAATTTCACCAGAAGAGGGTTGCTGGCAGATCTTGTGCGACCTGTAGGAACATTTGGGGGACAGAGCATAGATAGAGCTGGGGGAGCTAGGCCGGATAGGGGTTGGTAGAAGACAGAAAGACCACCTACCTGCCTGCGGTGAGTGAGTGAAGGCCCTCACAATCAGCTTCATCGCGGGAGATTCCAATGATTCTGAAAGCTTTGGTTTCAAAAGCATGAAGCCGAGCTAGGTGTGAGGCAGGAGCACCAGCCCAGAGGGGAGAGCAGTATTCCATTGAGCTGCAGAAGAAAGCCTTGTATGTGGTGAGGAGCTCAGGTGTGCCTAGGAAGGACTTTGCACGACGGAGGATGCCCAGTCGGCGACTAGCTTTGGCGGCCAGCTTAGAAATGTGGTTTTCCCAGGAAAGATCATGGCAGAAAGTGAGACCCAAAAGCTTGAGTGACAGAACTTCTTGGAGACAATTGTTGAGACAGTCGATGGAGGGTTGTCGGTCTTTTCGACACGTAAAACACTGGATATTGGCCTTTGCCCAATATCCAGTCGGTCTTCTCGGAGAGACATAGTAAGAGTGTGAGATTTGTCAGGATTGAAAGACATGTTCCACTTGTTTGACCAGTCTGTGATTTTGTCCAGGTCTGCAGAGAGTGAGGATGCTGCAGACTGCCGATCTGAGTGATGAGGAATGGAGTGGCAGAGAGTGGAGTCATCAGCAAAGAGAGTCAGAGAGATCATTGATGAAGACCAGAAAAAGCACAGGGGCCAGAAGATTGCCTTGGGGAACTCCAGGCTGAACAGGAAGGGGAGATGAGAGAAATCCATTCAGGGCCACACGTTGAATATGACCAGAGAGGAAGTCCGCAAGCCATGCGTGGAGATTTCCATGGATACCATAGGAGGAGAGTTTGGTGAGCAGAGCGGGGTGCCAGACCGTATCAAAGACACTTGCCTCTCCTGTATTGTTTCAAGTCCAAAGTTCTAAATATCATTGGCACCACAATTTTATGTTAAACTGGGTGTTCCATCTGAAACATTAGTTGGTGGATGTTAAAGATTCTGTGGTGTCTTTCCGAAAGAGCAGGTGGGATATTCCTAGCACCCTGAAGAAATTGCAAATTCCTGTCATGTTCTGGAGGACATCATCTGTTCATGTCTTTGCTATCACTGAGACAGTAATGGCATACCAATCAGTGTAATCCTTTATATGAGGATGCTTTGGCAGCACAGACATAACAAGAAAAAGAGCAATCAGAGATTCCAAACCCTTGCCAGGATGTATTTTCAGTGGTTTTTAAGGCTTTTGTGTTAAAACAAATATGGCGGCCGAACCACGTGACCGATGACGTCATCATTTTTTCCGAAAACTAATTTATTCCTAGATTATGCTCAAGAAATTTCATCGTGATCGGATGAAGTTTTGTACTTGTCGAATTATGACGTCGTAATGGAGGAACCTATGACATCATCATTAACATATTTTATTCCCCATGGAGAGTTCTTTGCAATGAGCCATGTCTCAATGTTTTCTATGCAGCACTTTCTGAGATATAGAGGTGCAAAGTTTTTCGTTTTTTTTCAAGATGGCGCCTGTACCACGTGACCTATGGCATCATATTTATCATTGTAAAATTCTACAGGAGGAGGAGGAGTACCTATGGTGAAAAATTCCTGTCAATCGGACCAACGGTTGCAGAGAAAATCATATTTATTCTGTGCAGACAAACAAACAAACAGACAGACAAACGGACTCAAATGCAATACCCTCTCCTCAGGCGAGATTAACAAGAAAGAGCAATCAGAGATTGCAGACCCATGCCAGGATGTGTTTTCGTGTTTTTTAAGGCTTTTGTGTTAAAACAAATATGGCGGCCGAACCACGTGACCGATGACGTCATCATTTTTTTCGAAAACTAATTTATTCCTCGATTATGCTCAAGAAATTTCATCTTGATCGGATGAAGTTTTGTACTTGTCGAATTATGACGTCATAATGGAGGCACCTATGACATCATCATGAACATATTTTATTCCCCATGGAGAGTTCTTTGCAATGAGCCATGTCTCAATGTTTTCTATGCAGCACTTTCGGAGATATAGAGGTGCAAAGTTTTTCGTTTTTTTTCAAAATGGCGCCTGTACCATGTAACCTATGGCGTCATAATTATCATTAGAAAATTCTGCAGGAGGAGGCGCACCTATGGTGAAAAATTCCTGTCAATCGTGTTGCAAACTGTTGCAGAGAAAATCATATTTATTCTCTGCTGACAAACAAACAGACAGACAGACAGACAGATGAAAAATCACTCATGGAGCTACACTTGGAAAAACAGAACAAAGTAGATTGGCACTCAGTGGAGTATCCTTTTGACCTCAAAAATAGTTGATGGTTGAATTCAGTGACGTGATATGAAAATCCTATTCACATTTCAAGTCATTCGGATGAAAAAATTGAAGATTTTAGAAATTCGAAAAAAGTGGTTGACCTTTGGCCTATGTTGACCTTTTAGCCTACTCTGATCTCAAAAATAGTTGGTGGTTGAATTCAGTTGCTGCTATGAAAATCCTATTCAAATGTCAAGTCCATTGGATGAAAATTGAAGATTTTAGAAATTCGAAAAAAAAGTGGTTGACCTTTGGCCTATGTTGACCTTTTGGCCTGAGCTGACCTCAAAAATTGTTGGTAGTTGAATTCAGTTAGCCGATATGAAAATCACATTCAATTTCCAAGTCAATTGGATGAAAATGGAGGATTTTCGATATTTGAAATTGTTGTTGTCCTTTGGCCTATGTTAACCTTTTGGCCTATACTGATCTCAAAAATAGTTGGTGGTTGAATTCAGTAAGCTCATATGTAAATCCTATTCAGATTTCAAGTCAATCGGATGAAAATTGAGGATTTTAGAAATCTACCTGATGTTGACCTCAAAAATAGTTGGGGGTTGAATTCAGTGACCAGATATGCAAATCGTCTTCAAATTTTAAGTTAATCGGATGAAAATTGGCAGTTTGAGAAATTTGGCCTATGTTGACCTTTTGGCCAATGTTGACCTCAAAAATAGTTGGTGGTTGGTTTCAGTAAGCTGATATGCAAATCCTATTCAGATTTCAAGTCAATTGGATGAAAATTGAGGATTTTAGAAATTTGAAAAAGTGGTTGACCTTTTGACCTCAAAAATATATAGTATTTTGTCGGACCACGAACTCCACCGTTTGGTGAAGTTTTGTGTAGCTCGGTTTAAAATTGTGACCTGTATGCAAGTATAAGTGAGCGGGCAGACAAACAAACAAACACACACACAAACCGGAGTGATCAACATACTTGTCAAATTTTTTTTTTACGGTGTAGCCCATCGGGCAGAGCCGTCTAGAACAGTGTTTGTCTGTCTGTATGTATGTATGTCCCCTCAAACGTACAGCAATCAGCTGAGAATCTGGCCACATGACGGGGTGATGTGATTACGTCTGATGTGATTACGTCTGGCCACTGCCATAAAGCCCAGATCGGTGGAGTGTTTCAGTGATGGTTGTTCTTCTGGAAGTTTCTACCATCTCCACACATGATCTCAGCTCAGCCAGAGTGACCATCGGGTTCTTGGTCACCTCTTACCAAGGCCCTTCTCCCCCGATTGCTCAGTTTGGCCGGGCGGCCAGCTATAGGAAGAGACCTGGTTGTTCCAAACTTCATCCATTTAGGAATTATGGAGGCCACTGTGCTCTTGGGAACCTTCAATGCAGCAGAATTTTTTTTCGTAGGCTTCCCCAGATCTGTGCCTCGACATAATCCTGTCTCTGAGCTCTGCAGGCAAGTCCTTCGACCTCATGGCTTGGTTTTTGCTCTGATATGCAATGTCAGCTGTGAGACCTGATATAGAGAGGTGTGTGCCTTTCCAAACCATGTCCAATCAATTGTATTTACCACAGGTGGACTCCAATCAAGGTATAGAAACATCTCAAAGATGATCAAGATAAATGGGAGGCACCTGTGCAAAATTTCAAGTGTCATCGCAAAGGGTCTGAATAATTATGTCAATGTGATATTTCAGTTTTTTCTTTTTAATAAATCAGCAAAACTTTCTAAAATCCTGTTTTCTCTTTGTCATTATGGGGGATTGAGTGTAGATTGATGAGGGAAAAAATGAATTTAAACAATTTCAGCATAATGCTGCAACATAACAAAATGTGAAAAAAGTGAAGGGGTCTGAATACTTTCTGAATGCACTGTATACACACACACACACACACACACACACACACACACACACACACACACACACACACACACACACACACACACACACACACACACACACACACACACACACACGTATACACACATACATACTGTTATGTCGGTAGGGTAGTGATAAGTAGAGCCAGATAGATCTGTGTAGGTAACGTGCTTCGTCTGTCGCGGTAAGGAATCTACCTTGTAATAAGTTTCATGTTTAGGCGATTTGTCGGCTAAGATGTATACCTGTGGACATACCAGGATGTTCATGTGATAAATAGAGTTAGGGATTAAAGAGTAGTGCCCCTGTGTGTCTCACCTGGTAGTCAAACTGTTGTCCCTTTTGGCACTGCACTCATTTAGACACGTAGTTAGGATCTCCTTAGTGCAACATTAAATGACTCCCTTCCCTGACAGTGACTTCGGAAGGAACAGGCAAAGAAACCAGGCAGGGGCACCGTCGATGATGGCCGCCTCCAATTACTCCTCCGACAGGCCGAACCACATCGAGTGCCACGCGCTATCACCATGCTACACGCTATGTGCTATCACCACGCTACATGCTACGAGTTATCGCCACACTACGGTCCTGTAATTGGTCGGCGCACTCGGCGCGAACCTCCAGTCAACGAGTGCGAGAGGCGCGAAGCTGGAAGGTTCGGTGGAAGTCGCTGGTTGGTAGCGCGTCAAGGCTGACGTCACCAAAAAGGTTATTTAAGGGAGCGCCGAACGCCATTTTGTCTCTCTGGCTCTTCTTCGTCTTACGCAGCACGGGTCTCTTGCGTCTGTCAGTGCTTGCTTGCAGTCTTGCGGTTCGTGCTCTTGTTTGCGCAGCTAGCCTTTTTGGACATCCGTTGCTTCGTCATGCACAGCCCGAGTTGAGTTGAGTCATAGCCCGAGTGGAGTTCGCTTGCGTCTTGCACATTTGCTTCGGGAGAGCTTCCTGGGATGTGGCAGGCCGATCGTGTGTGAAGATTGACCTCGCTTGGAGCCGCTAGCCTGCGTTGGACGCGCGGTGCTTTTCCTGCTGTGGGACCTCAAGGCTGCTTTGGAATTTGGAGCAAGGCCTTGTGGCGCGCGAGCACGAGCGGAGGTTGGAGCCGCGTGGTGGACGATACCAAGACAAGACGAGGGACAGATAAGGCCAATCCACATTACATTTTACACAACGTGTTCTTTTCCTTTAATTAATATTCCTGTGTCTCGTTTCTGATATCTGTCATGTGGGGACGTCCCAATTTAGGCTTCTTCTTCGTTAATATCGCGTTTTCCTGTCCCTGCGTTTCGTTTCAATAAACCCTTCTATTATTTTATATTCCCCGTTACACCTGTGCCCGCTTGAGTTAATTGCCTCTACAGGACTGGTGTGTCCGCAGTTAAGTACTTGCGCAGCTTCCATTTGCCTCCTTCCCCCCGCGCGACATATAGCCGAATCCGTGTTTGGTTATCGCCTCCATTAAATCCGTTTCGGTCCATCCGCGACCTTCTGGTGTTAACCGGAGTCGCACGACAACTGTTGTCGAGGAGTGGAATTGAACCCGAAAAAAATTTGGTGTCAGAGTGGAGAATTTGAACGCAAAATTTGTTTAGTCCGAGGCGAAAATTTGATATAGTCGATTGGGCATACGAAGCGCGATATCGCGTCTTCAGGAAATTTAATTTCGGGTTCTGAGATAAAACACACGCGGGGTAGATACTTCTTCTGAACGGATGGAAGAGGTGAGCAATATCGAGGAAGGAAGGATGGAAGATGTGGGAAGCATAGGGAGTGGGTCGGATGTAGATGGGGGAATTCAGCGTAGTGTTGGAACTTCACCCACCGTTGGGACGGCCCCGATACCCGAGCAGCCATGGGATTGATTCTTTAGGGAAATGAAGGCTCAGAATGAGCAAATGAATAACAACATGAGGGAGCACAGTGAGCGAGCCAGTCGGGAATTGAACAACAAAATCGAGGGAATGGGTGAGCGATTGGGAAATGAAATGCGGGAAATGAAAAGTGGATTAGAAAACAAAATGGATGCCCGTCATGCACGATGGATGGCTAAAATGGATGCTCAGAGTGAGCGATTGGAAAATAAAATTGATGGACAAACTAATGAATTGAAGGTAGAACAAAAGAATGATTCACATGGGGCTCAGGAGAAGCCAACGGTGGCAGAATTTGAATCGGAACGGGGGGAAGGCAAATTGGGAATTGTACCGGGAACGCCATGTGAAGAGGTGAATGGGGAATGCGCACAGGTGAACGTGGAGTGCTCACAGGTGAGCCTGGAGTGCCAAGAGGTGAATAGAGAATGTGTAGATTGTAACAGGGAATGTCTCCCACATCGTGGCCTGGAGGTTTATCGGGACCGGGTGGATGCCACAACACCCCAACCGGGGGATGGAATGGGATCCTTGCTGTGCCAGGGCAATGGTTCGGAGCAAGAGGGGGTAACATTATTGGGGGTCCGTGTGGTGGAGCCGGACCGGGTATTTATTGATCAAGGCCTGTCGGGGCCAGAAATGATTTGTGATAATGATGTGGATTATGAGAATGATTTGATCCAGCGGCTGGGGACCTGGGACAGTCCCATGGAGGACAAGGTTGACCAGGTCCAAAGGAGTATGGGGGATGAGGTGAGTCGGTCCGAGGAGGTGGTTGTGATGACCGAGGGGACCCTCACCTTGCACCACGATTTGGTGACGGAGGCTCCGAAATTGGACAACCAGTTGGGGGAGTGTGTTGACTCCAGGCTGGATTCGGACCTTGGGGAGTTGGGAGATGGAGCCTCAGATGATTTGGTCCCCGTAGGGAATGTGGAACAGCTGCAGGGAGGGGCAGAAAAACCTGTGATAGGAGTTGTTACCTGCAGCTGTGGTTTGGCACAGGTGGGAATGAAAAATTATAAAAGGAGAAATAAATTTATGATTAAATGGGAGATGGCTTTGGAACAGCCATGGAGGGAGTTGGTCCCCAGGCTGTGGAATGTGGACCAGGAGAGGTCATGGCAGATGGCCTCGGGCAAAATTTGCCCCTTTCAAAATTTTGTTATGCCAGCCAGCTGGGGGGCTGTGCTGGCGAGATTTGGACGTGGGTCCAGCCTTGGGTGTCGTGGTATGACCTGGGCCCCACGGGGAATCTGGTGGAGGCGTCAGTCAGGGCGCCGTCCGGGCTGTTGAGTCGGGCCGACAGGGTCACAGGACCCTGGTGGGGGTTGAGACCTCCAGGGGGTCCGAGGGGGTTTCTCAAGCCTGGGATGGCAAATATTGAGGACCACTAGGGGGAGGTGTTGTGGGTCACGCTTTGGTGGTGGCACCACGGACGGCCAACTTGGGCCTGACGTGGTGACCACCCGGGCATGCAGCCTGGCACCCTCCTCCTGAGACTCTGGGACAGCCAGCGTGTGGTGACCTGACATGCTGTGCTGGGCTATGGATGCGGGTCGAACCGAATGGACAGGATTGAGACAGCCTGCCGGACAACCATTGGGGCATCTGTGGAACGTGATGGTGTGAGTGTGACCTTCCACAGATGTTCCGTTATGATTTATGGACTCTCGGTTTGCGAAGAGAGCCGTGGGAATGTGAATGGGAGATGTGTAACGAGCCGAGCATATGGGCCATGCTCGGCTGGCATGTGTATGGCAAAGCATCTTTCTTTGGCGAAATGAGTGAATTGTGACAAATGTTTGGCATGGGTAATCTGAGGGTTGGATGTAGATTTAAGGGTGAATTTTGTGAGGAGAAATCGTGGACACTGTTTTGTGACACCATTATTGATCCAGGTGTGTTAGACCAAAGTGTTGGAGGCTGTGATGAAATTGGTAGGTTAGTAGGACACAGCTTTCATCTGGTTGCGGGGGCGATTGCGCCAATATTTTGGACGCGGAGTCATGGGGATGTAATTGGGTGGTCTGAGGGTCAACGTGGTGCTGTGCGTGTCCGAGGTGTGTGGACCATGTCTTCTGGGTGGGTATCCTGGTGGAGCATGGCTGTTGACTGGACCTTGGTGTGGTCAATTGTGGGTGAGCACTGGGGGCTGCGGTTCTGTGGACTTGGGGATGAGAGGGCGGCGTAGGTGACGTGAGGGGAATGCCACGCACTGCGACCGTCTCCCCCAGGGCCGAGGTTGTGTGTGCGGTAGTGTGTGTTGTGGCAGCAGGTGCTCACCACATTGGCCAGCTGGGGCTGGTGCAGCCGTGTTCCTCGCAAGGGGGGCCGAAGGATGGATGGTGGGTTGCACCCTTGTGGACACGCATGGGCCATGTTGGCGTTTTGACTGCTCACCTTGTCCCGATGACCCTTGCACGGTAGAGGTGCAGAGCTGTCGTGGCCACAGGTAGTTGTGTAGTGATGATCACCGTTGGATGCAGACCCACATACCTGCCAGTATAGTGGGGACAAAAGAGAAATTTGGAGAAATTTGATTGGCCCACTGAGAAATTTTGGGATTGTATGGGTGGATTGCACTTTGCACCTGACCAACCTGAAATTACCTGCACATCAAGGTAGGGGTAAGGCCTTGACGGTTACTGTCCCAGGCGTCAGGATTTGCTTGTGGAAATGTTGGGGACATGTAATTTGGAGTTGGGAGGCGGTTAGAGTGATGACATGGCCGGTGAGGGGATTGGAATGTGTACCACAGAGTCTTGTGGGTGGCGTTTGTGTTGGTGTTGTGGTGAGGTGTTTTCATGTGGTCCTGAGGTTGGAGGAAATGAGTGAGTGGTGATTATTGTGGTGAAAATGTAAATGTAATGATTTGAAGTGTGAACAGGGGATTTCCCATGGCACAACTTTTTTTAACACCATCTGCTTGGAATTGTGCTCTGAGGAGCGATGGAGCTTGACGGATCAAGCTCTGAGGAGCGATGCCTGCGGCCCCCCTCTGCGGAAATTACCCCTGGCAGCCAGTGGTATCTGGAAATTGGAACTCGTCGGTGGAGGGTCTGGTTGGGCGCCCTGGGGTAAAGGAGATCCCCGGCGACCCGTGGAGCTGCGCGAAAGCGGGAGGCAACAGAGCCTGGTGTGTGGAGACCCTCACCAGCGGGGTAACGGCGGAAAGGGGCTGTTGGTCTGTCACGGGGCCAAGAGGTAAAGGGGGGGGGGGGCAATGAACTTGTGAGTCGGTTGACTTGTTTTTGGGACTGCGGGCACCACAGCCTGAAGCGTTCCCACCATCCTTTTGTGCGGTACCTCCCCACTGCCTAGTAGTAGAACCGACATGCACACACGAATGACATCAATGCCATGGTCCTCCATGGGGGGGTGGGGGGGGGGGGGGGAAATAAGTGCTTGAAATGATTTTGTGCCTTGATGAGTG
Source organism: Myxine glutinosa (assembly GCF_964187855.1). Taxonomy (NCBI): domain Eukaryota; kingdom Metazoa; phylum Chordata; class Myxini; order Myxiniformes; family Myxinidae; genus Myxine; species Myxine glutinosa. The sequence goes on from NC_136267.1 coordinate 108,032,631, forward strand.
TTGGAATGAGTATGCGTTCATAAGGGGTTTGTGTCGAATGAATGTGGGCGAAATCCACCGAGCCATGTCACTCACCTGTAACACCTGGACAGGGCCCGTGGAAATGTAGGGGTGCATTGGGATGGCCCCGCAGGTAAGGCTGCGTCTTGTGGCATCCACCGGGGGACGCGGTCTGTAGACTGGGGCATGTACAAATGTTGTATAGAGTTTTGAATTTTTGTAAGTTTGGTTAAGGTTTGTGGTTAAGGTATATTTTGAGTGTTGTTTGTTTCCTCCCTCTGCAGGAACAACGAATGAGATCATTGTAAATAATTGATTGCATGATTCTTAAGGGGATTAGCATGTTAAGGAGTCCGACTCACTTCCCACAGCCCTCCTGATTTATTTCGTAGGTTAATTAAGTGTGACACAGTCAGTGTTAAGACTGGAATGGTAGCGCCTGCAGTGAACCTTGCAGGATCTACAGTTCCGGGGGGGGGGGGGGGGGTGGTTGGGAGGGCTGTGTTATGTCGGTAGGGTAGTGATATGTAGAGCCAGATAGATCTGTGTAGGTAACGTGCTTCGTCTGTCGCTGTAAGGAATCTACCTTGTAATAAGTTTCATGTTTAGGCGATTTGTCGGCTAAGATGTATACCTGTGGACATACCAGGATGTTCGTGTGATAAATAGAGTTAGGGATTAAAGAGTAGTGCCCCTGTGTGTCTCACCTGGTAGTCAAACCATTGTCCCTTTTGGCACCGCACCCATTCAGACACTTAGTTAGGATCTCCTTAGTGCAACATTAAACGACTCCCTTCCCTGACAGTGACCTCGGAAGGAACAGGCAAAGAAACCAGGCCGGGGCACCACCGATGATGGCCGCCGCCAATTACACCTTCGACAAGCCTAGCCACATTGAATGCCACGCGCTATCACCACGCTACATGCTCCGTGCTATTTTCGGGGAAGTGGTGGGTGAGACTCAAGACGCCAATGGTCGGAAACAGGTTTTACAAAAGGTCACAACTTTATTAACTGGTTATTCACTTCATTCCATTACCAAATAATACCGTTTAACTCAATGGACCAGGTTAACTCTATCCGCATAGTCCTTCTTGTTCGGCTGCAGCGCCGAACTCGTGGTACGCGTTCATTCCGTCGGGCAGAGGTTCCTCGTGGCAAGTGCCTCTTTGGCTCAAAGTCCCTTCTGTTTATATCGGCACACTTCAGTTAATCCTCTGTCCGCTGAAATCGTAATCCCTTCTCCGCTGACGTTACTGGTCGCCTCCCTGGCACCAGCTAGCTCCCCTCCTGCTGCGAGTTCCATTTACCAAACAATAGGGGGGGTGCTCCAGCCTGGGGCTGTGACCAGGTGTTTCAAGAGATTACCATGTTCGTGCACATTCTTGGCATTCATTTACGAAATCGTCTATCTGCTTCGTTACCAGTCTTAATCAATGAGTTACCAGTGCCAATCAATAAGTTACACTGAGTTACACTTCCACAATTCCCTCATCTTTTTGTTTTTGTTTATATTAACCATTAATCTAAACATCAATATAAGTAAACAATCAATCACTACAAGTAAACATCAATACAAGTATAAGTAAATAATCAATCACTGCAAGTAAACATCAATACAAGTATAAGTAAATAATCAATCACTGCAAGTAATCAAATTCCCTTAGGCATACACCGTCATCCTGCAAGAATCACAAAACATTTCGTTGGTCATGGCTCCTTTCATATTGTTCAATCTATTGCATTTGCATCACAAATATCTTTTCAAAACAACACTTCACCATCACCAAGATACAACAATTTCACTTCATTTTCAAGTTTTGTAAAGCATCTGCACCATCTGGCAAAAACGTTTGCCTCCACACAAATGTTGACTTTGTTTGAAAGGAAGGGCTGATCACTTGTGTTTGAATTCAGGTATGAAACATTTTCTTCTGTCTTTATGAACACCTGCACTACTTCGTGTAGGATTTCGCTGTTGTGGTAACATTGCGGAGTCATAGACTGACCCTGCTCTCCTTGTAGCATTCTTGCCACTTTTTGCTGTAAACCATAGTAATTCCTGAACAAGGCCTTCACCCAGTTGTAGTCGACTTGCCTCCTCCCTCATTGTGAGTGGGCAGCAAGTATTGGTGTGACGTTGATTGGCCAGCAAGATGTGGAACAGGGATGCCGGATGCATCCACAATGATGTTGGGACCATGGTGTTCAGGTCATCCATGGTCCATACCAGGAGTGGCCCGCAGAATCGCGCACAGCTGTTGTGAAAAGGCACAGCCATTGGTTTGCAGCTCCATGCTGGCTCCCCGGAAGTTGGTGAAGTAATAACATATGTCCCCGCATTTCACAGAGGTTGCAGGTAAAATGTCGTTGTCCTGCAACTTCTGATGTGATGAATGTTCGAAGCCTTCGAACAAGAGTAAGTGATCGCCTTTCTTTCATATGTTGCAGTGTGATCCAGGCAAATGGTCACATAAATTTCCTTGGTGAAGGTAAGCATCCATCTCCAAGTTACACGGGAGAATGTCTTCATCATTCTTTGAGAAAGAGGGTGTATGCCACGTTTAACTTCATTTTTTTTAGCCACAAATTTTCTTTCTCGAACTTCTTCCCAATTCCGTTAGCACCCCCTTCAAATGTGATCTCGTCTTATCCTTATGCTCAGTCCCATCTGAATCTGCTTTCCACACACACTGAATCAGATAGGGTACATCTTACCATGAAATCAGCATAATCATGTATATCTTCCGACAGTTTCACATTCAACAATTTGTTGTTTTCCCTTACAACATTCAAAAAGTTATATTCATTTATATGCGTCACACAAATAATATTCAATCAGGTATGTATTTCACGACTAAACTAAGAATAGCATCCACAATTGCTTTCAGGTTAATATAGTTCAAAAATTAACTCATGCAGGTATTTTAGCACTACTCTAAGAAAATAAATTGTATATGATTACAATCACAAACGGGAATATCTAATTCCCAACAACAATTTTCCCAAACCAACAAATTAAGCATAATGTATTATTACCATAATTCCTCTCCACTTTTTCTTTTGCCTCTTTTTTTTTTTTTTAACAGTGTGTCACTCGTGGTGATATGAGTTCACTGATATTGTAATTGACACAACTCATAACATTGTCGTTATGCCATTATCTTAATTCTACTGTATTCATTTGCAACATCACTTGATTTAATCTTTTAATCTCAGTAATTATGTCGCCATAAAAGTCTTCCTTTTCTGGTTCCACATTTCTTTCCTCATTTGTCACTTCATGCGTTATCATTGTGTTGTTGGTTACCTTATTCAAACACACCGTCACTAAGGCTTTCAAGCAAGCCACCACTAAAACAATTGCCAATATAACTACTAAACCAACAAACAAGTCTGCTACTCCTTGTATATATTCATACCTATGACATAATTATATGTCGATGACATTCAACATTATATACCAAACTAACAAGCTTCCTAAAAGGTAAATAAAGAAAATCCCTTAATATGTAACATAAATCAGATTATTTGTCTTACCCTTATCCCCCTATCTCCCGGGGTTGAACTCAATCCCCTGATCATGAGTGTAGTTGTGATACATTTTTCACTCATGTTGTATTAATATCAGCAGGTAATTGTATGTCATGTAGGCAAATAAATGTCACTATCCCAAGTAGGAATATCACATGTTGAAAATGTAATGTTTATCAATGCAAGGGGTGTTAAAATGTAATTCAAATGACTGTAAATCACGACTATCATTTATCTGCCACTGAATATTCTGCTGGGCTGCTAGGTGCAGCCTCATTTTCTGTGGGATCGTCCACCTTAGCCCCATGTGATTGCTTGCAATGAGAGGCATGAATCCAACTTTCTATTTTGGGTCCATATTTGTTTCTATTCTTATCAATCTCCTATGGTTTATCATTTCGTTCCAAGATACCACAACCAAAGGTTTTAACCAAAGCTCTACCAAACGATTTCCAATTTGAACAAAAAAAAATGCCAGTGAAACAATGATTCGAAGAATTAACTTCAAGGGGTCAATAAATTTATTCTATAGCCAGATCTAATTTTCCCATCCAATAGTTTGCCTTGCCACATGTCATATTATAACACTTTAATAAACCTTCGAAAAATGTTTCCCATCTCAACAAATTTCCTTTTTACAAATAGCCATGTGTAACTTACGTATTTAACTACAATTTCCTCTCAATTTGTTTGGCCTAGCTGGCCGCAAAAGTGGCTGCCAGCATGCAGTACCGTTCTTTATCTACCAAGGAAGTGCTCGTCCACACAAGACCTCTACCAAAATGTTGTTTGTAAAAACAAATCTGGGATTTCTGATTACATGGATGCACACTCTCAGGACATTTTCAGGCTGCTGTTAATAATCCACTACGATAAATTAATTCCTTTACCCACAATCAAATAATTAGTACAAATTGAGGATATTATCCCTATCACATTCTTTTATAGATTCATTATGTTGGATCTAATTTTTTCCAATAATTTTCCACTGCTGTAAGGAAGAACAATAGCTCTCATAAGTCTTAGTAATATCGTACTTATTTTGCCCAGCATCGAATAATTTATTTACTATCCTTTCTCATCTGTTAACCAGTGACTTTGTTTGAACTCCAGAACTGAAAACCCACAATAGTTCAAACCAGCAAAATTTTCTTTACTATTTTCCCATATCATCTATGCCTAAACCACATCCATACATACAGCACAATTTATATGCTGATAAAATTCAAGTATATACATATATAAATCCATGAGCAGAGTACTCTGGGAAGTCAGTGTAAGACCTCTCCAAAATTTGGCTAATTTTGTACTCCCACATTTTTATGAAGCTCATATCCATAAATTCAATCACAATGGAATCCCAAGATTACTTCCAATTTTTTACTATTAATGAATAGCTGCTCATAACTCAGCAAATCAAATCTTTATTCTCCATCTCCCTTGACAAAAGTGATAATTTTCATAATCAAATTATATTTCTATTTTTTATTTTTATTTTTTATGAATTCTCTCGATATGCGATCCCATCCCCATGGAACTATCTATTTTTCAGACAAGGCACACTGTCGGTGTCAACAATCTTGTAAGATTGATACACAAAAACAAAAACAACAAACACAAACATTGATACACAAAACACACACACACGCATGCATTATGCATATTTGTTTGCGTTGGAACCATTATTTACAGATCAGGTTGGGTGTCAGTTTTATTTCATTTTCATAAAATTTGTCATAAATTTTTCATAAAATAATTTTATAAATGCTAATACGCAAATGGACCAAAAAGTTTATTTTTTAGAAAACCCCTATGATGTCACATTGAAATTACCCTTTCAGTTCCCACCATAATTTATCCAAATTTGACTACACACCCATTTGCATGTCAGTCAACTACTGATCTATCAATCATGTGGAACACTAGTCCGAAATTCCCACCTGATCATCATGTGACTCTTGTCACTTGGTTTCAAAAATTTGCAAAGCAATTGTTCCAACTTTGTAAATTTAAAATTTTGTGCCCAACATAAAAGATCCAATTTCGGCATTTGATCAATTAATTACTAATTTGCTTACAAGCAAAAGAAAAAATGAATAATTCTTGCTCCGAAAACCTTTTCAGACACAAGAATCATCGACAGTTATTCATGTTTGTCCAGTAATCTAATCTGTTGAGGCCAATCGTCATTTGGGACCTGCCGCAATGAAGGCCTAATCATTGTCTGAGGTATCGGTCAGCACTGGTACCCTTGATCTTAGTTTACCCTATGAACTTGTCTTCCTTTTGGTATACGGACATCCTCTTTTCCAATGTCCCATCCGTCCACACTTGAAACACCGGTTTCTGTCGTTGCCTGGTCTGTGCACCTGTGCACTTGTATTGCTGGGCTGCATCTCTACATCCCTGAGTTGCCACTGCAATCTCTCGTTATCTCCCGAAACACGAAAAAATTCTCTGTACGGTCCTTTTTGGGGAGACAACTGGAAATCAGATGGGACAACTGTCACTTTCATTCCTAATTTCGAGGGCAGTTGTGCATTTGTCTCCTCCACTGTATCCTGTATCCTTTTTATTTTAAGTTCTAGATCCGTTATCCGTTCTTGCTGTTCCCGTTGTCTGGATTCACCATCCCAAAGATGGAATGCAAGCCAGTCTACCGTTAGATTCTGTCTCTTCCTGGCTTTCAATCTTTGTTCCAATCTTTCCAATCGACTTCGCTCAAATGTACCATCTCTTGGAAACTCCTCATCATGTCCCTTTGTCCACAAATACCAATTCTCGACCTGCCTTATAGCTTCGGCACCATAACGGTCGTACATATGATGTGTACAAGTACCTTTTTGTGGAATCTCTGGTTGTCCTTGTGTATTCTTGCAGGCTCCATTTCCCATTCTGCCTTTTATCAAAGTAGCGTTGGATGTGTTGTAGTTTGTTCCTCTAAAGCTTCACTCGTACCTCCAGGAAGGATCTCTCCACCTGTTCAAACGGTGATTTCCAGAGAATCTCTCTCACCTGTGGCTTTTGCACAATCCAATCTCATAGATCAGTATTTGCAGATGAGCCAGAGGGTCAGTATGAAATGGGTGAATCCTCAGGTGTCCGCTCTGTTGAAGGGGAAATCACACAATGGTAACCGCACATATATATCTATATATAAACTCACCACCTTGCTCAATTTTCCAAGGTTGTCTTCACATTGATAATATCTCACAAAGATATCAAAGCTTCTTTCTTGAGACCGCATTTTCATCAATCAAACAATCAATATATTCAATTCAATTTATTCAGTTCAATTTATTCAGTTAAATTTATTCAATTAAATTTATTCAATTAGATTCATTCAATCAATCAACAATTCAATCAATTATTCAATTTCAATTAATTCATCAATATTCATCAATAAATCAAATTAATCATTTTGGATGACTCCTTGCATAAGCCCTTTCCCCAATGATGTCAGGACAGGTCCATCCATTGACTGAGATAGAATCTCATCGGTCGTCACCTCTGGTTCATACCTCATGTCAATTGATGAATCACCGTCCTGTCCTAGGGTCATATCTGACATATTTCCCCATTTTGCCTGGTCTCCACAAATTTTCTTTGCAACCACTAAAGGCAACTCATCCTTCATTCGTGAGACAGCCAAAATGGATGGCAGATATTAAAGTTCATTGGGAAAAATATCTCATCATTTTTCTTTTAATAGTACCCAAAATCTCTTGGCAATATAAATTTCGTAAAACTCCTGAAATAAGACTGTAAAATTCCTTCAATCATGCTCAATTTTGAAACTCCATCGCTTGTAACACCCAATTGATCCCATAGGGCTTGAAAGTTCTTTCCCAAGTTCATGCAATCATTCTGCATTTGAACCCTATGATATCATTCATAATAATCATCATGATTTTATAGTCATGGTCCTATCACCATCATCTATTTAAAACGAACATTTCCTTTATCACCACAGCTATGTGGTATAATCAACAATAGAATAAGACTGTACATAGCAACAGGCTACCTCATGGCCACTTAGTATACCTATTGACAATAAGTCATAACAATATCGAATAATCATTGAACAATTAAAAAATCGCTTCCACTGCTCCAGCCGCAGCATTCGTCATTTTGTCTGCTCATCCGCATGACCAAAACGAAATAAAGGGAGCTCAACCATTACACAGCGCTTTTAATGGCGCATGCCATAGGAACTCAACGCAATTTCGACTCGGCCAGAAAACGAGCAAATTTTGCAGGATGTTAACTGGAATTAGTCGTGAAAATATATCCAAAATACACAAAAATACACACCCACAAAAATAAACAACAAAACCCAAACAAACCCAAGGTCGACCCTCTTACACAGTAAATTACATCATTTCAGCATCGTATTGATTGCTGAAATATTCCAAGGTTTATACACACCTTAAAAGAGGTATGCGTGGTGTTGCCCCCTCCCACGTTTATTCCAGGGTTTATACACACCTTAAAAGAGGTATGCGTGGTGTTGCCCCCTCCCACTTTTAATTCCTCTTTAAATTCCTAATTAGATTACTCATTAAATTACTCATTAAATTACTCATTAAATTACTTATTAAATTACTCATTAAATTACTTATTAAATTACTCATTAAATTACTCATTAAATTACTCATTAAATTACTTATTAAATTACTCATTAAATTACTTATTAAATTACTCATTAAATTACTCATTAAATTACTCATTAAATTACTCATTAAATTACTTATTAAATTACTCATTAAATTACTTATTAAATTACTCAATAAATTACTCATTAAATTACTCATGAAATTACTCATTATCTTAACTTACATAGTTTCAGCATTGTATTGATTGCTGAAATATTCCAGGGTTTATACACACCTTAAAAGAGGTATGCGTGGTGTTGCCCCCTCCCACGTTTATTCCAGGGTTTATACACACCTTAAAAGAGGTATGCGTGGTGTTGCCCCCTCCCACTTTTAATTACTCATTACATCGTTTCAATTAAAAACATCGCTTCTACTGCTCCAGCCGCAGCATTCGTCACTTTGTCTGCTCATCCGCATGACCAAAACGAAATAAAGGGAGCTCAACCATTACACAGCGCTTTTAATGGCGCATGCCATAGGAACTCAACGCAATTTCGACTCGGCCAGAAAAACGAGCAAATTTTGCAGGATGTTAACTGGAATTAGCCGTGAAAATATATACAAAATACACAAAAATACACACCCACACAAATAAACAACATTTATTCCGTTCAACAGAACAAACATTTCCTATATCATGACATGCATGTCTTCAAAATTATATGACCAAGAGAAAAAGTAAAACTAATTAAAACTGCGGGCAGTGATAATCCGGGGACCATACCGCTCCATCCTGATTGGACGGGTGCGTGCTAGAGTCGTTAATAACGACAGTCCAGATCCGATTGTTCAAAATTTCAACTCAATCGATCGAAAAATGAATGCAGGGATGCATTTTAAAGGTGCAGTGGCACTAACTGAGTTGCCACGAATATGGCCACGAAATTGCCAATATGGCCATCACAAAATATTTTCCTTAATCAATTGGCTCATAGCATAACCAATCTGCAAGTATTTCATCCGAAGATGTATCTCTGAGGACTTTTAATTAAATAAGTCATTTATAAATCAACGAGTTAATTTATTAAATGATTAATCAATAAATCAAAAATTTTCTTGACAGCCACATCACTTGGTCAGTGTCATGTCCAAATATCAGCTTCCTTACTCAAAAGGTGCCTGAGTTAATGTAATGTAATTACTGTAATAAGATTACTGCAATTACTGTAATGATTACTGTAATTACTGTAATTACCGGAACTGTAATTACTGTAATTACCTCAGGTAATTACTGTAATGTAATTACTGTAATTTAATAAGAAATGTAATTAATTAAATAAGTACTTCATTAATCGCTAATAATTAAATAACTCGTGAATTCTTATCCGATTTACTTAACATTTGAGTGTCCCCAAAACGTTGGAGCAAAACGTTGCAACAACGAAAGTGAAACGTTGTAGCGACGTTGTGGAAACGTCAGCAAAACACAACATTTGAATGTTCCCAAAACGTTGGAGCAAAACGTTGCAACAACGAAAGTGAAACGTTGTAGCGACGTTGTGGAAACGTTAGCAAAACCCAACATTTGAATGTTCCCAAAACGTTGGAGCACAACGTTGCAACAACGAAAGTGAAACGTTGTGGCGACGTTGTGGAAACGTTAGCAAAACCCAACATTTGAATGTTCCCAAAACGTTGGAGCAAAACGTTGCAACAACGAAAGTGAAACGTTGTAGCGACGTTGTGGAAACGTCAGCAAAACACAACATTTGAATGTTCCCAAAACGTTGGAGCACAACATTGCAACAACGAAAGTGAAACGTTGTGGCGATGTTGTGGAAACGTTAGCAAACCACAACATTTGAATGTTCCCAAAACGTTGGAGCACAACGTTGCAACAACGAAAGTGAAACGTTGTAGCGACGTTGTGGAAACGTTAGCAAAACCCAACATTTGAATGTTCCCAAAACGTTGGAGCACAACGTTGCAACAACGAAAGTGAAACGTTGTGGCGACGTTGTGGAAACGTTAGCAAAACCCAACATTTGAATGTTCCCAAAACGTTGGAGCAAAACGTTGCAACAACGAAAGTGAAACGTTGTAGCGACGTTGTGGAAACGTCAGCAAAACACAACATTTGAATGTTCCCAAAACGTTGGAGCACAACATTGCAACAACGAAAGTGAAACGTTGTGGCGACGTTGTGGAAACGTTAGCAAACCACAACATTTGAATGTTCCCAAAACGTTGGAGCACAACGTTGCAACAACGAACAAAAATCCTTAATTTTCATTCGATTTACTTGAAATTTGAAATTGGATTTACATATCAGTCAATTAGTTCAATTGAATTCCCAATGATCATGTCCGGCCTTGTACATTCCACGAATCCCGCACCAAATTTTCTCATACTCACTCAAATTACATCCATTTCACATATCTGTTCATGAAATTTCACAAATGATCACAAGTAATTATCACATTGCAATGACCTCTAAACATTCCTAAACCAATAAGCTAGTCTGGCGATGCCAAATACCTCACACGTCTGTCATCTTAGAAGTCGCTGTTTGCTTTAGACAAATACTTATCAAAGCCTTCAGACAAACTATTAGCAATATTATTCCTAGGATTAAAATTATTAGGATTATTATCAAATATTTATCAAAATATTAGGATTATCATCAAACCAATGAATGACTCAATTTTTTAATGACTACATCCAAACCTAGATATTTTGAGTTCCGTAACTTTAATACTTCAAATTTTCCATTCCTTCCCTTCCTGATCCTTAGATGTAGGGATGGGTTCTTTTTAGGATCATGTTGCATCGAGCATTATTTTCCAAAACAGTGTGAACATTAAACTACACCATTACCTCTGACATCCCACAATTAACATTAGCTTTCCCATGATGTCACGATATGACCTTATAATCCCATAAAACTCTTCGTTGCTTTAACATCCAATATGAAAATTCTCATTTAATAGCAATTCTAATAATTCCGACCATAATTGAAATAAACAACGTCAGAACATCAACAAAGATATGCAACATCTTGGTTGGTCAACGTCTTTATACTCATTTTGCTTGTCTGTCTACTTTTGTTTCCTGGTAACACCTGAATACTTTTGTTTCCTAGTAACACCTAGTTTCCTTGTTACCTCTACCTATGATTTAATAATACTTTCCACAGTTAGACCCATCAAAATTTTTCTAATAATCCTAAATTATTCACCTTCATCCGTTTTTCAACAAAACTACATGTGAAAAATGGAGATTTCATCAGTACTTGAAGGTGTAAAAATTTGACTTTGAAATTTTAAATCAACAAGCATTCTGATATGTGCCTAAACTATCAACAACTATTCTGCCATATTTTGCCTAAATTATGTCCGTAAGTCTTCAGATATATTTTTCTAGGTAATTAGTATCACACCAACACCGAAAATATAATTTCATCTCATAGCAATTTTATATTAAAATAAATAGTATGTCATTTCTCTTGAAACAATCCAGCCATAAATATTATTTGGAAGTCTTCTGCTGTCAGAACACAATTTCTCTGCCGTCAAAGGTTAAAGTTTGGCCTCGGTGACTCCTCAGCTAATTGTCACTTTTTCTTGACAAAAACAAATATCTTTTATATTTATCCCATTAAAATCCCATTACAATCCCATATCTTGTCACCCTTTGCATTGTTGAAAGCAATTAATTCCATAACTCAATTTTACCTTACATCCTTACATTACATTACACCCTTACATCCTTACACCCACTTTTGTCCAAATTTTTTTTAGAAGTGAAACAAAATTTGTCTGTACTTTGTCTCATAGAATCCACAGTACCAGCATCGCAACCTCCCATCTGTCTATACCTTGTCACAACTCCAATTCATTCTTCAAGGCACAACCCAGAGTGATTTGAGAACTATACCCAGAGTTCTATACAATACCCAGTTTCAGAGAGTAAACAATTATATACTTTTTCATTATTTTTTCCATTTAACTTGTTCAAAGAACGTTCATTTCGCAAAATCGAACCAACCACAACCTTCGCCATTAATATCTATTGTAAGCGTGCCGAATCAATAAGTATCACTTTTCCTATGAGCCTCGACCAGAGGGTGGTTGTTACTCACAAACACTCGTCGCTAGCTGTTCCATTGTCTGTTGATTTTCATTCTTCTGCCGATTTCCATTGAGCCATCAGAGTGGAATTTGGAATTATTATTTCTCTGAGCTCATGAAAGTGGTGACATTGGGTGGTCTGCCATTGCTTTTCCACAAAAGCACTTAATTATTGTCTTTCATTCAACCGTGAAGCATGTCTCAAAGGCTTAGTGATGGACCTGGACAAAATTTGATGCAATTTTCATCCAATCGCCATCTTTCATAATAATTCTGGACCGGTATGAGATGGGGTTGTCTGTCATGAATTTATTTGTTGATCGAACGAGTTTTAGACATGGCGGGAAAACTGAAAAAAAATTATTTATTTAAAATGGGTGTACACGATTGTACACGTGTACGGACCTTACCGAACCTTACCGAACCGGCAAACAAATCGCCTCATGGTGCACTTCATGAGCCGATTTGCCTGCAGACCAGAGTAAGGCTTTTAATACCCAGCGTATAATGTACATATCCTCGCAAGCTCACGAATAATAGAATCATTTAAAACGTTCCATCCTGATTTTGTCCGCTTATTCACTATTCCTGATTTGCCATCAAGGACCTCGATCATTCCCCGGCGTACTAACTTCTGCTTTTGTAAATGAGATTTCAACAGGATTACGACTCAAAGGAAAAAGAACGAGCAGACATTTTGTAGGACGTTACCTCGGACGATCGTTAAAATCGTTACATCTTAATCATACAAAAAATGGTTCTTTGGGTAGTAGCCACAGCACCCGGGAGTACCAGCTCAGCAATGGTTCTTTGTGATCCACTACCCAGCACCCTAGACCAACTCAAATGGATCTCTGTGTCGCGAGCACATCACCGGAGCCAAAAGGTCTCATCTATATCTTCCTTCTGAGGGCTCTCCTGCACCAATTGTGCGTGGAGAAGCCCACACACCAAATCCTCCATGTATATACAACATAACTATTCCCAAGTTCGTAAATCATACTGGACAAAAACAAGACACACTCACCTTTAAAGGTCTTGTATGTGTCCAATTGATCTCAGCGGTGCCTCCATATTGTCGGGGAAGTGGTGGGTGAGACTCAAGACGCCAATGGTCGGAAACAGGTTTTACAAAAGGTCACAACTTTATTAACTGGTTATTCACTTCATTCCATTACCAAATAATACCGTTTAACTCAATGGACCAGGTTAACTCTATCCGCATAGTCCTTCTTGTTCGGCTGCAGCGCCGAACTCGTGGTACGCGTTCATTCCGTCGGGCAGAGGTTCCTCGTGGCAAGTGCCTCTTTAGCTCAAAGTCCCTTCTGTTTATATCGGCACACTTCAGTTAATCCTCTGTCCGCTGAAATCGTAATCCCTTCTCCGCTGACGTTACTGGTCGCCTCCCTGGCACCAGCTAGCTCCCCTCCTGCTGCGAGTTCCATTTACCAAACAATAGGGGGGTGCTCCAGCCTGGGGCTGTGACCAGGTGTTTCAAGAGATTACCATGTTCGTGCACATTCTTGGCATTCATTTACGAAATCGTCTATCTGCTTCGTTACCAGTCTTAATCAATGAGTTACCAGTGCCAATCAATAAGTTACACTGAGTTACACTTCCACACTATCACCACGCTACATGCTACGAGCTATCGCCACGCTACGGTCCTGTGATTGGTCGGCGTGCTGGGCGCGAACCTCCAGCCAACAAGTGCGAGAGGTGCGAAGCTGGAAGGTTCGGTGGAAGTCGCTGGTTGGTAGCGCCCCAAGGCTGACATCACCGAAAAGGTTATTGAAGGGAGCGCCTTACACCATTTTGTCTCTCTGGCTCTTCTTCGTCTTACGCAGCACAGGTCTCTTGCATCTGGCAGTGCTCGCTTGCAGTCTTGCGGTTTGTGCTCTTGTTTGCGCAGCTAGCCTTTTTTGACATCCGGCACTTCGTCTTGCACAGTGCGAGTTGAGTTGAGTCATAGCCCGAGTGGAGTTCGCTTGCGTCTTGCACGTTTGCTTCGTGTGAGTTGACTGGGACGTGGCAGGCCGATCGTGTGTGAAGATCGACCTCGCTTGGAGCCGCTAGCCTGCATTGGACGTGCGGTGCTTTTCCTGCTGTGAGACCTCATGGGTGCTTTGGAATTTGGAGCAAGGCGTGGTGGCGCGCGAGCACGAGCGGAGCTTGGAGCCGCGTGGTGGACGATACCAAGACAAGACGAGGGACAGATAAGGCCAATCCCCATTACATTTTACACAACGTGTTCTTTTCCTTTAATTCATATTCCTGTGTCTCGTTTCTGATATCTGTCGTGTGGGGACGTCCCAATTTAGGCTTCTTATTAGTTAATATCGCGTTTCCTGTCCCTGCATTTCATTTCAATAAACCCTTGTATTATTTTCTATTCCCCGTTACACATGTGCCCGCTTGAGGTAATTGCCTCCACAGGATCAGAGTGTCCGCAGTTAAGCGCTTGCGCAGCTTCCATTTTTCTCCTTCCTCCCGCGCGACATATAGCCGAATCCGTGTTTGGTTATCGCCTCCATTAAATCCGTTTCGGTCCATCCGCGACCTTCTGGTGTTAACCGGAGTCGCACGACAATACATACATACACACACACATACACACACACACACACACACACACACACACACACACACACACACATACACCCACACACACATACACAGTACACACACACATACATATATACATACATACACACACGTACACATGCACGCACACACACACACACATATATATATATATATATATATATATATATATATATATATATATGTATGTATGTATATATATTATATACATATATATATATATATATATATATATATATATTGTTACGGAACCCAACGTCAGCCTCTTTCCCCCCCTTATCGAGGGGGGATTAATCCCCTCGTCAATGACTGACCGACGTGGTCCTGGGGGTATGACGTCACGCCCGGTCAGCGCTGAGTAGGGTATTAGGCCCACCGTCCTATGACCTAAATACCAGCGCCTCTCGGTACGCAAGGAAATACTCCCACTCATGGCCGCAGCGCAATGGATTGGTTGCGCCGAGCGAAGCGAACTGCGGCGTGAGGCGTTTATCGAAGGGCTAAACCCGATTCATATGCGTTGGCCGAATCGCGCCACGTACACTCAATTTGGAAATCGCTAAAGTGACCGAATGAGAAAGAAGGAAGGTAAAGAAGAACAGATATTTATTAATTATTTACATAACCCAAAGAAAAGAGAGCAATCAAAGTAATATACAGGGAAATGGAAGGAGCAGGACACAGAGCAATTCTAGCTTATACTATACAGGCTTAACTTAAAACCCCAAGACAACACAGAGGACGGACAACGAGCAGACTCACACGACTGGGGGGATGAAAGGAATGGCAGATTCGAATCCTGGCAGGGCGGGGGCACGGCCCAAAGAGATCGCGGCAGGAAGGTCCGGGGCCAATGGCTCGATGTCGGTTTCCCCCGCTCGAGCGTCCACGCGCCGATTCCGCAGAGAAGGCTCAAGAGCAAGGTCAAGAGCAAGGCAGCACAGCGAGGCAGTGAGCGGGCTCAAGCACAGACGAGGTACAGCAACGAGCAGGGCGCACGAACCATCTCCATCTGCATCACTCGGTCAAAGGCTTCCGCCCGTGTTTTTATATCGTGCTTTTAGATCAAGCCGCGGGTTAAGAGGGCACGCCTACTGGGTCGCTCTTCGCAGTGCCGATTGGTGGGCACGGGCTCTTCCTGGCTCCGCCTCCCGGTGACGATGGCCGAGCCACGCCCTTCTTCCCCGGGTCGACCGCATGGAACAATGGCGTCTTGTGGAGGGATAATGCCAACAACCACCCGCACCCTTTCGAAGGGAGAATGGGCCTATGCTTCTTTAATTGATGCAACGCAATGAACTAGTGGAAACGAAGCCTTATGCTGACATTTACTAAGGACATAACGACTGAGGGAAACTTATGATTTGCTACGTGTGTGCGATGGCCTAACTAAGGACGACCGTTGACCTTTACACTTGGAGGTATTTACAAGGAATATTTACAGCACACAAAAGGGTATATTTTACAGCAAATTACACACAGGGTTCTCAAATCCTCAACACTGCACCCTCCTTCATTCAGGCACGTCCTGGGCCTATAAAAATCTAGCTTAGTGTGGCACGTAGGTGTAATTCCCTCTACAATTAACCTGACCCTGAGTGCGACAATTTTAAAACACAAATAAATATGTCCCGCTAATTGCGTTGCGCCCTGCCTAACAGTTTCACACCCACAGCTAACCGAATTGCGGAATTAATTCTCAAACTAAACATGAACGGTGGGGGAGCATTATTTACAGTGACGTTATTTTGACTATTTACAAAACTGCAACCCAGGACCTGTGATTTTCCAGGAGAGAAACAAAAAGAAATTCCTGTTGGGAGGGAGGAGACAGCATGCATTGCATCGACGCACCAGCACCAATAAACACCAAAGCACCAATCACCAAAACCGCACCAAAAGCACCATTCGGTGCAACAGTCACCAGTTCATAATAATAACACAAAAAACAACAACTGGTGGTGGTCTTCTTCTTCTCTGCTGGGCCGATGTTCTTCCTGATGTTTTCTCTACTTGCGGCCTATTTGGAAATAAAAGGGCACCAACGCGTCCACTTTTTATTTAGGGCCACAGGGGCCAACTAAGGGGTGGTCCACCTGTTTGGCATAGGTGACACCTTTACCCTGGGCCGCAAGTAAGATTACCTGGCCACCATGGCAAGTCCCCAGCAGAGGTGCCAGGCCCCAAACCGTGGGGTCCATAAAGTGGTGCTTGGCCGCAGAACGGCGGTCCATAAGTGGTGCATCAATGCAAGCATGCTGGTTGCGGGGGTTCGGGCTCACGGACGCAACCTGCCCGCACACTCCTCTCAGTGCCCAGAGAGCACAGTCCTCGGGTGGGAGACAGGGGGACAGAAGACAGGTGAGTAATGGGTCCGGGCGCAAGGGTATACATCAAACAAGGTAATGCAGAACGAGGTGCACACGGAGAGCGAAGTGAGAAAGCTCGTCCCTACCGTACGCCCCCCACATGTGACCTACACTACCCCCCCCTTGCCCCTCCCCATATTTACAAAAACCTACTCATTTACAAATTTGTCACTACCGTCACGTCTTCCCCATATCTCCCATATACCAAATTCGTCACCACAATCCCTCTGACCAAAATTTGCCATCACCAATTCATCATCAATCCTCATAAGGAGGAAGAGATGGAACAAACAAGTACAATGTCACACCCACATCATGATGCGTCCCACAATCCAAATATTTGCACAAAAATAATAAAAACATGGCATGGTGTGGAGTTTTGTCACCTCAGCTGAGTGAATGTTGATGGTGCGAGGAGATTCCAATCCTATCTACATTCTAAATGACATTAACACACTTTACACTACCCGGGGTCTTTCCCTGCCAATCCATTGGCAATCTTACTCTATGCAGTTTTAAGAACCAAATTCCCATTGACCAAACTGTGGTGCTTCATCAATTTGGGGTCTCACTCCCCTGATTCAACTCCCTGTGCCTTTGCACAATTTCAGGACTGGGTTGTGTGGCTCTCCCAGCAGGTCTACCCACCTGCACACCTCCACCACTGCAGTTGCCTCCGAGCTTACCTGCTCCTTACCCTAACCTATCTACCTGGGGAACGCCCTCTGGCACTCTCCCCACTCGGTGCCCTCTGGCACTGGGCTACCCGGGTCCGTCCTCCGGATCCTCGGGCCCCATTCACAACTCTAACGGCTCCCTGAGCCCACCTGCGGCCTCACCTGGCCGACATCCTAACAGTGGCGGAGTGCCCATTTAACTACACACACTAACAGGCCACACGCCCAGCCATTTCCACGTCACTAATGCACCCATCCAAACACCATTCTTCCACATGCACCACAGATGCCAATACTCAACCACAATTTACCTACTCCCTCTACCTAACTCTTAAACTACCCTCCCCGGGTATTCGTGATGGGGTCCATCCTCCCCATACACACCTTCGCACCATCCACTCCACTCCACTGTTTCCACCATACTCACTCCATACCACCCATTCCATACTCCATATATTTCAGACCATTTATTCCATACAACCATGGTCACCTGTATTTGCACACCTGTGCCATCACACCTGGAGCTTCCTGCACCCTCCTTCCTCCAGGACCATTTGCTCAACACAACACACAATCACCATTACTCAGTCATACACTGCTCCATACACCTGTTCACTTGCACACCTGTGCAAACACACCTGGTGCTTCCTGCACCCTCCTTCCTCCCAGGCTTCTTCAATCATTCAATACAATGCACAACCACAATTGTTCCTCATGCACTGCTCCATACACTTTCATGCTCAATACAACTCACAATCACAATTATTCCTCGTACGCTGCTTCATACACTTTCAATTCTCAAACACACGACATCATCTGATCTACCTGGTTTCCTGCTAACTTGGTGCTCCCTGTCTTCCCTTTAAACGAAGCACATACCACGTCATTAACAACCATTCTAACCTCTCTATGTCCCCGACTACCTGTACAATGTCGCTACTTAAATCTCCAGTTACCTCTGGTCAATCTTCTCTAGGTCCCTATACATTATCCTAACCCTCCCTCGGCGAGCTTACACTGCCATAAACCCCATAGCTAGTGCTCATGTGCCCCGTTTATGAGGTGAGGGATGGCAGAGTTGCCATCCCATCGCATCGGGCATCTTCCCCTATCACCCCCCCCCCCAGTCCTCTGACACTACGAGCCCCCGTCGCAAGAGGTACTGGGTCCTGCCTCGGCATCTAGAGCCGAGGCGATGCACGAGGGCACCTGCTCGCCAGCACAAGGTCTTATCCGGTCGGCATGGACGATCTGAGGGAGGGCCTGTGGCCCCATTTTGATCTTAACGACCACGTCACAGACTTGCGACAGGACAACTCCCGGGCCTTGCCAGGGGGAGGTGAGTTTTGGGCACCTACCCTTCCACCTCTGGGGATTAAAGAACCAAATGTTCATCCCCGGAGCGTACTGACTCCCCTGGCTCCGATGGTCGTACCTGCACTTCATCTTGGCCCCCGCCAGATGGAGCTGGCGGCGGGCGAAGGCATGGACCCGCTCCATGCCTTCCTCCAGGTGACGTGCGTAACCCTCCCTCGGCGGTGTATCTGTGGTCTCTGGCACGGGACCGCATAGCAAGTCGGCGGGAGCCCGCAACTCCCGCCCATACATAAGCAATGCTGGACTACATGCGGTGGCCCCATGCTGGCTGGTTCGGTAGGCCATTAACAAGTACGGGAGATGTTCGTCCCAGTCATCCTGATGGGTGGTGGTGAACAATGCCAGTTGTTGGATCAATGTTCGATTGAATCTTTCCACCATCCCGTCAGATTATGGCCGCAAGGGCGTGGTCCGTGTTTTCCGAATTGACAGGAGTCTGCACACATCATTTAGCAATTGGCTTTCAGAATTTCGACCCTAATCCGTGTGCAGCTCCTGTGGAATTCCGTGCCGACATACAAATCCTTCCACGAAGGCCTGCGCTACAACCCCGGCTTCTTGGTTGGGGAGGGCGTAGGCCTCCGGCCACTTGGTGAAATAGTCCATTACAACGAGGATGTACTTATTACCTTGGCGGCTCCGGGGTAGTGGTCCTAGAATATCCATAGCCACCCGCTCAAGGGGGGCCCCCACCTGGTGTAATTGAAGGGGGGCCATCATCCTCCGTGCTGGGCCCTTTTTGGCAGAACAGGCATCGCATCTCCGACACCAGTCCTGTATGTCGCGCCCCATATTCACCCAATAGAACCTCCGGCGGACCCGAGATGTTGTCTTTGTCCTGCCCAAATGGCCGACGGAGCGGGTACCATGCACCTGTTGTAATATGACGTTCTTAAATTTGTCAGGGACTATCACCAGCCAGGAAGTTCTCTCAGAGGGAACCTGGTCTTCATCCACCCATTCGCCTTCATCGCCTTCATTTTTCGCCTTCATCTTTCGCCTTCATCTTTCTGGTCTTCATCAATGATCTCTCTGACTCTCTTGAAAATCCTCTCTATCTCTTTGCTGACGACTCTACTCTCTGTCGCTCCATTCTTCATCCCTCAGATCGGCAGTCTGCAGCCTCCTCACTCTCTGCAGACCTTGACAAAATCACAGACTGGGCAAACAAGTGGAACATGTCTTTCAATCCTGACAAATCTCACACTCTCACGATGTCTTTCCGAAAAGACCGACTGGACAACCCTCCCATCCACTTTCTGAATAATCCTCTCCAAGAAGTTCTGTCACTCAAGCTTTTGGGTCTCACTATCTGCCATGATCTTTCCTGGGAAAACCACATTTCAAATCTGGCCTCCAAAGCCAGGCGCCGACTGGGCATCCTCCGTCGTGCGAAGTCCTTCCTTGGCACACCTGAGCTCCTCACCACATACAAGGCTTTCATCCGCAGCTCAATGGAATACTGCTCTCCCGTCTGGGCTGGTGCTCCTGCCTCACACCTAGCTCGCCTTTACGCTGTTGAAACCAAAGCATTCAGAATCATTGGAATCTCCCGCGATGAAGCTAACTCCAAGGGCCTCTCACTCACTCACCTCAGGCAGGTTGGTGGTCTTTCCGTCTTCTACCGACTCCTCTCTGGCCTTGCCCCCCCAGCTCTCTCTGGGCTCTGTCCCGCAAATATTCCTACAGGTCGCACAAGATCTGCCTGCAACCCTCTTATGGTTAAACTGCGAAAATCAAGACTCTCTGCTCACCTTCACTCCTTCATCCCTCTTTTCTCCCGCCTCTGGAACAAACTCCCTCACTCTCTTCAATCCCACTCCACCCTCCAGGTCTTTAAAACAGCTGTTCACCACCATCTCTTATCTTCCCCCATCCAAAACCTTGATCTTTTCTACCCCCGCTAATTTCACCCCAATTCCACTTTTTTGAAATACCAACTTCTGTCCAGGAAGTCCTTGGTGTCCTTGTGTTTTATACTTCTCCCTCCCCCCCCACCCTTCCCATGCCTCCTCCCCCCGGGCCCTCTCCCTTCCACACATCTCCCTGCTCTCGGATGTTGTGGTTGTGTGCTTCCCCTTCTCTCCCCATCTTGTCTTCCGCTCCCTCTTTTTGGGTATTTTGTTTGTCTGGTTGATTTGTTTGTGAAGTAAATGTTAGCTGTTTCACGAGCCTCGATTCAGTATACAAAAAAAAAAAAAAAAAAAAAAAAAACCTCCACCCACTTGCCATATAAGATGTTATCCTTCAATTCCAGGGTCTGCCACTGAGCCCAATACGCCTTTGTTTGCGCCCCGAGGGGGGTCACCTCTTCCCTCTTTGGTCTTTGCCCCAATTTGACCCATTTTAACACCGGCCCCAGCACGGATCCTCCTGCTGGGCCGTGCTCCACGCCAAAGTTCCAAATTCTTCATCTGCGGTTAGTGGCAAAATTGGCCATCTCACCCGGGTTGCCGGGACGACGAGAATTGGGGTAGAATTGCCCAATTGCTCCCTCTCCTCGTGTCTCGCACAAAATTTGCAGTTTTCCCCCAGACAAGGACGCCGAGAGAGCGCGTCAGCATTACCATGGGCCTTCCCGGCCCTATGGGTCACATTAAAATCGTACTGCTGCAACTTTTCCAACCACCTTGCAATTTGGCCCTCCGGTTCCTTGAACCGAAGGAGCCATGGCAAGGAGGAATTGTCAATTCGAACCGAAAATTTCCGCCCGTACAGGTACGGGTGGAAATGGTTCATGGCAGCCAGCATAGCCAATAATTCCTTGCGGGTTACGCAATAATTTCGTTCGGGCCTACTTAAGGCCCGACTATAATAACCAATCACTCACTCCACGCCCTCCTGTGTCTGAGACAAAACTGCGCCCAATCCTTCCTGGCTCACATCCGTGTCCAGGGTAAATGTCCCGTCGCTAGTGGGGTAAGCTAGAAGGGGTGCGGATGTCAAACACCCCTTCAAATTTTAGGAAGGCCTCTTGGCACTCCCTTGTCCAATTAAATCACGTCCCCTTCTCCGTAAGCCGGTGGAGGGGATGGGCCAACTCCGCAAATTTCGCCACAAAGCGCCGGTAGTAGGAGCAGAGTCCCAAAAATCCCCGCACCTCCTTGATGGTACGTGGTGCGGGCCACTCCTCTACCACTGTAATTTTGCCTGGGTCCGTTTTTACCCCCTCACGGCCGATAACGTGACCTAGATCGGCCACCTCTCTTGCAAACAAGGTGCACTTACTCGGGCTCAATTTCAATCCTGCCTGTCTGAGGCACCCGAACACCTGGTCCAAATTAGCTACCGCCTGGGGGAAGGTCTTGGCATGTACTAGGACGTCATCCAGGTATACCAGGCATGATTGCCATGGCATGCCGCCTAGTACATGTTCCATTAATCGCTCAAAGGTGGCAGGGGCGTTACACAAACCAAACGGCATCACAGTGAACTGATACAGCCCCTTACCTGTGGAAAATGCCGTTTTCTCCTTCCCTGTCCTATCCATCTCCACCTGCCAATACCCACTCTTGAGGTCCAAAGTTGAGAACCAATTTGAGCCCGCAACGGCATCGAGGGTGTCATCAATTCTTGGCAGGGGATATGAGTCCTTGAGTGTCACGTTGTTTAGCTGGCGATAGTCCACGCAGAACCGCGTGGTCCCATCTTTCTTTTTAACCAGCACAACAGGTGACATCCAGGGACTTCCCGAGGGCTCGATGACGCCTGCATCGAGCATCTTTTCAACCTGCTCGTCAGCTTCCGCCCTCTTGCTCCAAGGGAGCCGTCGGGCGGGCTGACGAATAGGCCGGGCCTCACCGGTGTGGATCTGATGTTTCACCAGGCCCGTACGTCCAATATCCTCGGAGGACAAGGAGAAGAGATCCAAATGGGATCCAACCAGTTTGTGTAAGGCCTCCCTCTGGGTACCTCCCAACTCTACGCTACTACGATTTACCATCTCACAAATGGGATCGGGCCAATTCCTACTATTTATTGAAGGCTCCCCTGGGGCCGGCTCGGCTGGACGTTCTCGCCCCTCACCGACGCGACTTCTCTAACTGGGTTGCAGCCAGCTACCTCCGTGCCCCTCACTATAGTGCGTGGTTCTGTACTAATATTAATTACTCGGACGGCCACCACCGGCCCGTCCGTTTTTATAAGGGTGCGGCCCACGATTAAACCAGGTATGGATCGCGCTGCCACCGGTTCGACCAGGCCGCAGGACTCCTGCCATGTCGGGCGAGCTGACCATCGGGCCGGCACTATGGCCTCAGCCCCCGGAGGGATGGTCACGGTCTCAGGAGCCTCCAGCTCCACCCTCTCGGCCGTGCTCACCCCCTCCAATGGTAGCTCTTCCACTCCCACTTGCAGGACCCCCCGGCACAAGTCGATTTTACAACCGCTGGCAGTCAACAAATCCAACCCTATTAAGCATGGGTCGCACACCTCCACCACCCAAACCTCTATCTCTTTCTTTACCGATCCCAACTTGAGGGTCACAAAACCACGCCCTATGATCGGGGCCGTTGCCCTGGTAGCCAGCTGCAATCTATGATTTTCCAGATGCTGGATGTTTCCCCAGCCGTCTGCACTCGAATTACGGATCACGGGGCTGATGATCGTGGCGCTGGCTCCCGTATCCACAACGGCGCCTACCCCCACGCCGGCAATTTTGCATCGAATTGTCAAACTACCGGTTCCAATTTGGCCACAATGAATGACCTGTCGCGTCAATGAGGGCTCCTCTCCATCCCCGACTGCCGAACACCGCTCTGCATGCCCGGCACGTTCTAGTTTCCCGGGTCCTGGCGGGGGGGGGGGGGGGGGTGTCTGAGGTCGGCTAGGCCGATCGATACGGGGCGGAGTTGAGGGCATCGGCTGGCGGGGACCGTCCCGGCGCGGAGCTCGACACTCCCACGCACGGTGACCCAGCCGAGCACAATTATAGCACCTCACCTGGTAAGGTGCTTGCCTCCAGTATTCCAAATTCCCCCCCCTGAATGTCCGAATTGGGGTACTTTGCCATGGACTACCGGGTGCCACCGCTGGAGCCGCCTGCCATGGTCCAGGTCCCGCCAGACGCCGATCCACCAGCCTCCGGACCATGCTCTCCATGTCAGGGCCCCCTTCGGGGGCGGGCCCCCTAGGGGGGCCGCCACCCATAACGGGCCCTACCTGACCCACTGCCACGGCGTGGCGCTCGCCCCCCCGGGCCAGCGGCCTCGCTGCTTCCCAACGGGCTGCAGCGTCGGCCGCCTGACTCATTGTCTGCGGGCGCCACATGGCGAGCTGTTGTCGGAGCTCCAGATCCAGAAGGGCCTGGATAAAGTCATCCAGCGCCAGGCTTTCCTGGGAACTCGCTGCCATGTCCGCGTGTGCGATCCCGACTGCGCGGCGAATGTCATGGGCAAGTTCCCCGATGGTCTCCTGGGGCTTGCGTTTGCGCTGAGCAAGCTGAGCTTTAACAAGCTCGCTTTGCTGTTCAATTCCAAAACGATTAATTAAGGCCGCACGGAGAGCTGGCAGGGTGAGAGCACCCGGTGGTAAAGCTGTCAGCACCTCCACCGCCGCACCGCGCAGTGCCCCCACAAGGTGTACTCCACCTTCGTCCGGATTCCAACCGTTGCCTCTATACACGTATTCAAACTGCGCCAGGTACGCCCTCAGATCACTCTTGCCGTCATACGGCGCGAGTGGGACCTTGTGGGCGCCCGAAGGCCGGACCCCATACGTCATTCCTTGCGGGATCAGCGCGGGACCAAACCGTTCGGGCCCCCACAGTACACTATTCCCGGGGGGCTCCCGTGCATCCCCAGTCCCTCCAAACACTACCCCTCCTGGTGTCGATGCCTGGGTCGCCCTTCCGCAACCCGCTACCCACTCCATACCCGCACACCCTTGCTCACCAATACCCCTCTCACTCCCCATAGTCGGACCTCCTTGCACACCTCCTTTTTCCATACACTCCGGACCAGTCATACACCTCACCATTGGTCCCTCACGAACACCCGGGTCTAAACCAACACCCAAGCCGACTGAATCTCCACTCACACCATATACATTTCCGATCATATCGCCACTCACCTCGGCACCGTGTCTTCGCTCCTCCTCCGCCACCTGCAAACTCTTTATTTGGTTAGCAAGCACATCATCACGATTTGAGCACAGACCTTGCACCAATTCCATCACCTCCTCCTTTATCTCTCTCTTAGTTTCCCTCCGTCTCTTCTTAATTTCACTCACCCCCTCTTCCACTTCCTCTAACGTTTGCTTCACCTCTTTCATTTCCCGGTGCGCCTCCTCAATTTCTTCCTCTAAGGCCACCTTGGTCGTTTCTATGTGCGTCCTTACCTCCCCGTTCTTTCGTCTCCATTGCCTCCGTTACCTCGTCCAAACTCTTTGTCAACCCCTCATGTACCATCTGACATTCCCTCTTTGTCGCTACGAGTTCTTTTTTTATCTCCTTCTGAGTCGCCTTCAACACCACGATTACCGCGGTGTTCTTCTCCACTTGCTCCACTAATTCCTTTTGTCCCACCGTCAGCTGTTCTACTCCCCTCGTCAGATCCTCTATGCCCCCCTGTAACCTAGCCGTACTATTTCTCACCTCTTTCTCCATACGCTCCTCACCTCGCTTTACCTCCTCGCGTACGGCCGCGACCTCCTCGCCCACACCTCGTCTGATCTCCTCCACCATTTCTCCCATCTCTTTGGTAGGTGCTGCCCTCATCTGTTCCAAATCATTCCTCTGGGCATCCAATTTGGTTTCTAACTCGATTTTCACCTCCTCTCTGTTCTCCCATTTGTTTAATTTCCCGGGTGGATTGCTCCCCTATTTCCCGCAATTTGCCTTCCATAGTGTTTTATAACCCCGTTAACCCATTCTTCACCTCTTTCATCCCGTTGTCTAACCCCTCAAATTTATTGTCTAAACCTTCAAATTTATTGTCTAACCCTTCAAATTTATTGTCTAAACCCCCAAATTTATCTTCTAGCCCCCCGATTTGATTTCCCATATTACTTAACCCGTCTCTCAATTGCTCACTGGTACCCCTCGCTTCGTCCCTCATTGCTCCCATTTGGCCTTCCAATTGCTCACTATCAGCCCTCAATCCCACAAGTTGGTTTCCCAATTGCTCCCCCATTCTGTTTTCCATTCGTTCCAATTGTTCTCCCATCCCCATTTGCACGGCAGCCTGCAGCTGCGCAATGAGGGCTTGCACGTCTATCCCTCCCACTTGCGCCGCAGGTGCGGCTACTGCAGCGCCGCCATTTTGTGCCTCTGCAACCACGTGCGCGAGGGCGCCATCTTGCGCACCTGATACCCCCACAACCACATCCTCATTTCTCTCCTCCTCCCTGGGGTCCTGGGTGGATTCTACCCCCTTTAACTATACCCCCACCGGCACCCGATCGCCTTGACTATCCATGGCACGATTTTAAAATTTAGTGGTTATAAAATAAAATTTTGGCCACTCGTAACTTGAGTGCGTTCAACGCACTTCGGGTCCGAATCCCACTCCTGGCACCAAATGTTACGGAACCCAACGTCGGCCTCTTTCCCCCCCTTATCGAGGGGGGATTAATCCCCTCGTCTATGACTGACCGACGTGGTCCTGGGGGTATGACGTCACGCCCGGTCAGCGCTGGGTAAGGTATTAGGCCCACCCGTCCTATGACCTAAATACCAGCGCCTCTCGGTACGCAAGGAAATACTCCCGCTCACGGCCGCAGCGTAATGGATTGGTTGCGCCAAGCGAAGCGAACTGCGGCGTGAGCCGTTTATCGAAGGGCTAAACCCGATTCATATGCGTTGGCCGAATCGCGCCACATAAACTCAATTTGGAAATCGCTAAAGCGACGACCGAATGAGAAAGAAGGAAGGCAAAGGTAAAGAAGAACAGATATTTATTAATTATTTACACAACCCAAAGAAAAGAGAGCAATCAAAGTAATATACAGGGAAATGGAAGGAGCAGAAGGACACAGAGTAATTCTAGCTTATACTATACAGGCTTAACTTAAAACCCCAAGACAACACAGAGGACGGACAACGAGCAGACTCACACGACTGGGGGGATGAAAGGAATGGCAGATTCGAATCCTGGCAGGGCGGGGGCACGGCCCAAAGAGATCGCGGCAGGAAGGTCCGGGGCCAATGGCTCGATGTAGGTTTCCCCCGCTGGAGCGTCCACGCGCCGATTCCGCAGAGAAGGGTCAAGAGCAAGGCAGCACAGCGAGGCAGTGAGCGGGCTCAAGCACAGACGAGGTACAGCAACGAGCAGGGCGCACGAACCATCTCCATCTGCATCACTCGGTCAAAGGCTTCCGCCCGCGTTTTTATATCGCGCTTTTAGATCAAGACGCGGGTTAAGAGGGCACGCCTACCGGGTCGCTCTTCGCAGTGCCGATTGGTGGGCATGGGCTCTTCCTGGCTCCGCCTCCCGGTGACGATGGCCGAGCCACGCCCTTCTTCCCCGGGTCGACCGCATGGAACAATGGCGTCTTGTGGAGGGATAATGCCAACAACCACCCGCACCCTTTCGAAGGGAGAATGGGCCTACGCTTCTTTAATTGATGCAACGCAATGAACTAGTGGAAACGAAGCCTTATGCTGACATTTACTAAGGACATAACTACTGAGGGAAACTTATGATTTGCTACGTGTGTGCGATGGCCTAACTAAGGACGACCTTTAACCTTTACACTTGGAGGTATTTACAAGGAATATTTACAGCACACAAAAGGGTATATTTTACATCAAATCACACACAGGGTTCTCAAATCCTCAACTATATATATATATATATATATATATATATATATATATATATATATGTATATATATATATATATATATATATGTGTATATATATATATATATACATATATATATATATATATATATATATTGTTACAGACGCGGATAAGATGTTACTTTGCCGAGCGGATGGCGCCGCGCCCGAACAGTTACCCCGACTAACCCGATTCCTGAACGTTGGCCAAAATCGCGCCACAGATATTCAATATGGAAACCTCTAAAGCGACCGAATGTAAAGAGGAAGAAGAAGACGTACAGAAGAATAACAGGATTTATTATTTACACACACTAAAGCAAAAGGAGCAGTCAAGGTTATATACAGGGAAAATGGAAAAAGCAGGTGACAGAGTGAAAATACTAGCTTATGTAACAGGCTTAACTTATTCCCTGGACAGAATAAACAAAGACGGACTCACACGGGGAATTGCAGAGCGGATTGGCTGGAAGGAGGTGGGTGGCTGGAGGGGGGAGGAAGGCACGGAGCTGGCTGGAGCTTGATCCCGCACGGGACGTCGGGCTGGACCTCGACGGCCGCCGATGCCACCGATCCTGTCGTTGTGCGCGGGATCACGGGTCGGAGCTGCTTGGTGGAGCCGACGCGCTGGTGGTGGGTCTGGCGTGACGGGTTCTCTCCTCTCTCTTTCTTAGTCCAACCCAGTCCAACAACTTCCTCTCTTGCTTAGTCCAACAACAACTTCCAGGCTTTTCGGTGTTCTGATCTCCTCCCTCCTCGACTCTCTCTGGGGGCCTCTGCCTCGGGTTATATAAGCCCCACCCTTGACCCTTTTAAGAACCTCCCCCAAACGTTCTCTCTCCGCCCTCTAAAGCCAACCTCTCGTTCTGGGTTGGTCGGCAAGGGCTGGTTCACTCCTCCCCTCTATGACGAGGTGGAGACACGCCCTTCTTCCCCGACCTTGCCTCGTGGCATTGTGGTTTTGGAGCGATTCGAGCTAGCCCCAGCCAAAGGGCAGCAATGGCGAATGAAGAAAACCGCCCAAAATGCAGTTGGCAATTGCAGCAAAGTGGACGGCAGATGAAATGCAGCAAAGTGGCTAAACCTGGCACTTGGAAGATGCCATGTTGGAGGGATCTACTTTATTTAATGCAGTGCAATGGAGTGTCAAATTAATGGAAGACAAATCCTTAGCCTAATACACATAATAAGGATATAACTACTGAACATAGATATATGGTGTCCTTCGTGTATGCTTTATGGAATTAACTACGGGAACGCCCTTTGACCTTTATACAACACTGGAGTAAGGAGGGCGATATTTTTACAACAATTTACACAACAACAACAACAAAAAAAAAAACATTCTCATATCCACAACAATAAATATATATATATATATATATATATCCAAATATATGTGCAGTTCTCCAGCTTTCATCCTTATATTTTCTATACTTCGATACTTCTTGATACTTCCCTTATATTTTCCCAGCAGATCTGCTATTGCCAAACACGGCCTTAAGGAAGGCCACACACCTTTATGAGATAGGGTTAATATTTTGGGTTCCACACCCAACAGAAACAGAAGACGTGTTTTGGAGGCTTGGCACACAGAAGAAACTGTTACCTCGATCACACAAGAGGTAGTTGACTTACCGGTAGCGTTTGACCCACTCTTGTGTAAACGAAGCAGGCATTCGTACTTTGAACAACGAGTCCACATAATATGACACACAAGGTTTTTATTCGGACAATTTGCCCCCTCCCTCGCTCCCTCCAAACCACCCCCTCTCCCAAACCCCCCCTCCGCTTCCACCCCTCCTCTGGTTCCCCCCCATTCTATCCCCCCCCTATAACCCCACTCCATCCCGCATTCCCCTTTACCGCATAGGGCCACATGTGATGATCTTGATATTATGGCAATTTTATTTTATCTTAAAAAATTTTTTTGCTTTAATATATTTACAGTTTTAATTTAATTTACAATTTAATTGTTTGCAAGTTTAACTTTTAATTCAATGTAATTATTGTTCCTGATTTTCTAAACACTTGAGTTATAAATCCAGCATTGCTTAC
>NC_136267.1:108062957-108250457 GCF_964187855.1 Myxine glutinosa
CAGCATTGCTTACAGGATTCTTTTAAGCCGTTAATATGCGGTTGATTTTTGAATTTGGTCAATAACGTCTCCGTTCACGAGAGCGGTGTGATACGGTTTCATTGGCTGTCCAGCTTTGCCCACCCCACTTTGCATATACCCCGCCCACTTTGCATATAAGGGGATGTTGAGATGATTTTATCACTCTTGAGGAAGATTAACGGAGGCGTGTGGCTTCACATGTTGTTAATCGAAACGTTGAGTCATTGTTTGTTCAATTAAAGGTTGGAGATCTTACCATGGAGTCATATATATATATATATATATATATATATATATATATATATATATATATATATATATATACATACATATATATATATATATATATATATATATATATATATACATATATATATATATATATATATATATATATATACATATATATATTTTTATATATATATATATATATATATATATATATATATATATATTGTGGCGGGCACAAGGGGCAATAATTCCGCGCACCAGTGGGTGGCGCGAGCATCCAGGCGGGGAACGAAAGCACATGCCTCGCCTTTCGACCGATCGGCCACGCCCGGGGACTAGGCGTGGCCTCGGGACATATACGCGGGCTCTCAGCTCGAGCCCGCTCAGTGCTGAAGCACGAGCTTTGAATAAAGACTCTTTGTTTTACCAACGCGTTGTGGCCTACCTCTCTGGCAATCGAGTCGTGTGTGCGCAGCACCACACTGGTGACCCCAATTGGTTCAGCCGTTGCTGACCACCAAACGCACCATGGCCACCAACGCCGTCGCAGTTAAACTCCCGGAGTTTTGGGAGGCACAGGCCGACGTTTGGTTCGTCCAGGCCGAAGCTCAATTTCAGCTCCGAGGCATAACGGCGGTCGAGACAGGGTACTACCACGTGGTCGCCGCCCTCGGGCCCAGCACTGCCGCCCGAGTCGTGTCCATCCTTCGGCGCCCGCCGGGCGACAACAAGTACGAGGCGCTCAAACGTCTCCTGCTCGCCACGTTCGGGCTCACGGAGATGGAACGGGCCGACCGCCTCCTGGACCTTCCCGAACTCGGCGACACACGACCATCCATCCGGATGCGGTGGGCGCGGTGCACGAGCAGTGGGTGCGTGGTGCTTGGCAACCGCTGGCGTTTTTTAGCCGGCAGCTTAGCCCGCACGAACGCCGCTATAGCACTTTCGACCGCGAGCTGCTCGGGCTCCACCTGGTGGTCCGACACTTCCGCCATCTGCTGGAGGGCCGCCCGTTCACGGCTTTCTTCGAGCACAAGCCCCTTGTGTTTGCGATGGCCAAGGTCGCCAAGCCATGGTCGGCACGGAAGCAGCGTCACCTCTCTGCCGTGTCCGAGTACACGACGGACATCCGTCACGTGGCGGGTAAAGACAACCCAGTGGCGGATTGCCTTTCCCGGTCCATCGTGCACGCGGTCCACCTCGGGGTCGACTATACCCGGATGGCGGAGGACCAGACCACCGACCCCGGCGTCCAGGCCTTGGGGACCGCCGTCACGGGCCTCTGCGTCACCGAGGTGCCGTTCGACGCCGCGGGCGCGGCCCTCCTATGCGACGTCTCCCTTGGCCGGCCTCGCCCCATCGTGCCCGCTAGCTGGCGGCGCCCAGTTTTCGTCACCATCCACGGCCTGTCCCACCCGGGCACGAAGGCATCCCAGAAGCTCGTCGCGGCGAAGTTCGTCTGGCATGGCCTCCGGAAGGACGTGCGCGACTGGGCCAGGACGTGCCTCGCGTGCCAGCGCGCAAAGGTCCACCGCCACGCCCAGGCCCCGTTGGCCCCGTTTGCGGTGCCTGAGCATCGGTTCGACCACGTGCACGTCGACTTGGTGGGACCTCTGCCCCCCTCGCGGGGGTTCACCCACCTCCTCACCATGATGGACCGCACCACACGGTGGCCGGAGGCCGTTCCATTGGCAGCGACGTCTGCGGCTGATGTGGCGCAAGCCTTCATCGCCACTTGGGTTGCCCGGTTCGGTGCCCCCTCGGACATCTCGTCCGACCGCGGCCCCCAGTTCACCTCGGAGCTCTGGGCCGCGGTGGCGCAAGGGCTCGGGGTGAAACTACACCACACCACGGCCTACCACCCCCAGGCCAATGGCCTGTGCGAGCGCTTTCATCGCTCAATGAAGGCCACGCTCCGGGCCAGCCTTCGCGATGGCGGCTTGGTCGACAGACTCCACTGGGTCCTGCTGGGCCTCAGGACGGCGCCCAAGGACGACCTGCGCGTGTCCTCAGCGGAGCTGTTCTTCGGGCAACCACTGCGGGTACCGGGTGAATTTATCCCCGACTCCACGGCTCCTTGGTCCGCGGCGCAGCAGCGATCCGCCCTTCAGGAGACCGCCCGGAGGTTCGCCCCGGTGCCGACGGCACACCACGGTTGCCCACCTTCCCACATCGCCCCGGAGCTTCGCACGGCGAAGTACGTCTTCGTCCGGCACGACGCCCACCGGGCACCGCTACGGCCCCCGTACAACGGGCCCTTCCGCGTGCTGGAGACCGGGGACAAATACTTCACCATCGACATCGGCGGTGCCCCGGATCGCATCTCCGTGGACCGCCTCAAGCCGGCCCACCTCGATCCGGACCACCCCCCGCAAGCAGCTCTGCCTCCGCGTCGAGGCCACTCCCCGGCGGTCGGACCCCCGGCACCCCCCAGCCCCGCCATCCCGCTACCCCCCAGCCCTGCACCCACCGCCAGGGGGCGTTTCGGCCGGGTCATCTGGCTTCCCCGCAAACTCACCCTTCAGGTGCGCGGGAATTCTGGGGGGGCGCGTGTGGTGGGCACAAGGGGCAATAATTCCACGCACCAGTGGGTGGCGCGAGCGTTCAGGCGGGGAACGAAAGTACATGCCCCGCCTTTCGACCAATCGGCCATGCCCCGGGACTAGGCGTGGCCTCGGGACATATATGCGGGCTCTAAGCTTGAGCCCGCTCAGTGCTGAAGTATGAGCTTTGAATAAAGACTCTTTGTTATACCAACGCATTGTGGCCTACCTCTCTGGCAATCGAGTCGTGTGTGCGCAGCACCACAATATATATATATACACACATGTACACCCACACATATGCACACATACATACATACACACACACACACACACACACACACGTACACCCACACACATGCATACACACACACACACACACACACACACACACGTACACATGCACAGACACACACACACACACACACACACACACACACACACATGTCTTTTGGGCGGTGTATAAGAACATCACATAACACCTATCTCTCCCGGGAAAACCAATGTTACTCTTTTCGTTATGGCATACAAAATGACGTTTTTAAAATCAAACATTTCAAATAATCCTCTTTAAAGTGTTCGTGCATGCATGAAATGAACACGTGAACCTTTACTTCCGGATAATAATGATGAATGAAATAAGAACGAGGAAATATATGTCGGCATCATTGTTGACGTTTTTGTGACGACTGTCATCAAACGGAAAAGTAATATATCTTAGCGGAAAAGAAAAGGCGAATTTTTCATATATGTCGACATGTTGCCGTCTGTGTCATGTTGGGCGGTATATGATACAGCGTGCCGCGATTTTTTTATTCATCTTGGCATTTTCCCGTGTGTACATTTATTTTTTCAATTATTGGTGAAACCGAGTCTAAAACCATCGATAAAAATGAAATAAGATTGTGAATTCGAGATAAAATCGTGAGGGTGACTCAATGAATGGGTTTTATTTTACAGGCCTTCGAAAATGCATTTCGTTCTATAAATGGAAACTTTCATGGGATTCTCTTCCCGGTTTTTTCCAATCGAGTCTAAAACTATGTTAGCGACTGTGAAAAATGAAATGATATATCGAATTAGAGTTGAAATAAAACTGTGAGAGAGAGCAAGACACCGCGGGCCCCTAACAAAAGGGCCTCAAAGCTATGCGAGTTAATACGATGGTGAATATTTGATTATGAAGCCTCTACCAGAATGGGTGGAGCTCCTCTCTAAACGGAGTAAGCCACAGCCCCGGACAGACAGACAGACAGCATCACCTAC
Organism: Myxine glutinosa; assembly: GCF_964187855.1. Taxonomy (NCBI): domain Eukaryota; kingdom Metazoa; phylum Chordata; class Myxini; order Myxiniformes; family Myxinidae; genus Myxine; species Myxine glutinosa. The sequence goes on from NC_136267.1 coordinate 108,067,019, forward strand.
TGCTATTATAATATTATAAAATATTGACGTAAAAATAATGAAAAGCATGTTCTGGAGGACATTTGGAACACACAACTGAATAACATGCAATGCAGGAATGGCACTGAGAAAAGATTACATAAAGAACTCTTGGAGGCAGAATGGAGGTTGAGAGTGGGAAAAGATTTTTGAAAGAGCCATCATAGAATTGGGAAATGGTTATAAGAGTCGTTGTGATGATTAAAATCTCCCCAATGCAATCCATCATCCATGCACAAAACAGAACCATTCCATGTCGACTCAAAGCAGCTAGTTAGGTGATGCATGGAATCGATGAAAGCTGCCTAAGCATAAGGTAGTACATGAACCCTGCAGCTGGGAGAATGCAAGCAGAAAATTACATTTGTGCTATTTTTGTTCATTAATAACAGACAAAGATGGTTGGGTTTAATGAATTTTTAAAGATGGTTGCTTGCTTGATTGCACCTGTTTTAACTATGTGATCATGCAAATTGAGATGTTATGCTGAATCTTTAAACAACAACGGATATAGTGGGAAAACAAAAAGATAGTTCAGGACATTCTGTTGCTGAATGGTTCATTGTGAACAACTTTTGAGACACGATTTGTGTAGCTAAAATATTTATAGGATGGAACATAGTGGCGTATAAATTGTGATATTTTCATTTAAAAAAATAGAATGGGAGAGTGGGGAGAAGTGGCGCAATTTGTCAGATATTCTATTCTGGGTTGTTAGTGCTAGCCTAATTCTTATATATGTGTCAGAAATGTAAGCCAGGAACTTACGAGTCCAAAGACAGGTAATGTCCCATTTATACAAGGAAAACCCACCACGCATGTGCCACATACATACCACCGAACCATGACACAAACACCACCCATCCTACAGACTTGGGGCGTGTTCCTTGAGCAAGCAGCTAGCTTTCCAGTCGACAGGCACCTTGCTTGATTCAGAGCACTCTAACTAGCTCTGAAACGGGACATAGTGCTTGGCACTGCTTACCAACATGGCGGTCTCCAATGTAAACAATATGCTGCTATGGTACTGGAGCGAATGCTGTTCAGGCTTGTGTGACACCAACTTTCCCCAAAGGGATCATTTGTGGTAGCAGTGGCTACAGAGGGTATTAGGAAGAGGAAAAGAAAGAAATGGGGAGTCAGAAGGCCCCTCACTCCACACTTGGCCTATCTTTCCTCCTGCCGAAGTGTATTTTGGGAGGGGGAGAGGCATGGAGCGGTTTTGCATGTTTGTCGATTTGAAAGAGTTAGGATGAAAAGTAGAAGCAGCAATAAAGTATGAACCGCATGTTTAAATATCGGCCTCTATTATGGGGAAAATGAAGAAAATAGCCACCAATCCTTTTTAATTTGACTACGGCAGCCATTTTTGCTAACATGTGGAGGTGTTCTGTTTGCAAGCAGCTCGCTTACCGCTCATCGAGCACCTCTCTAAATCGCTTTCTCTGCTTACCAAGCGGTCGATATAGAACAGCTGGCTTGGCAAGCGATAGCATGCAATAGCAAGCTGCTTGCTACCAGAACGCACCCCAGACAGCCACTCAGTGGGAAGGAGACATGGAGGAGAGAAGAGGGAAGGGGGTGGTGGCAATGATGTCCATCATAAACAGGAAGGACATTTATTTTAGGTGGTGGAGGAGGAGAATGGCAGTTAGGTGATGTGGTTGCTTTAACGCAGACGACATGAAACACTTCTGGCAAGACTCACAACTCAGAAAATCAAAATCTCAAGATACCTAGATAGGAGCACAACATGCACACAGTGCCTACATATCACCAAATTCAATTCTGGTCTACCTTCCATTGCTGTCTATTGTCCTTATAGCCCTCTATCCTTAGTGCTTCTAGGTATTTATCAATTTCCATTTTACACCGAAGAACTATATGACCGTCCTATGAATCATCTCTGCTACTACCACCTCCGAGTGAGATACCCTGGTGAGATAGCCTATCTCTATCTGGTGAGAGATACCATACCCCTGCCTCCCTACAGTCTTTACTCACCTCTTATATGCTCTCAGGCCATGTCCACTTCTCCTGTTCCCACTCCTCCCCTAAATATGCAGTTTACAAAAATCCATTATATTTAATAAATATTTACAAAATAACGCATTGCATTCACTTGCATGAAATACCACGTAATAAAGCTTTGCATCACCCAAGTATGGGTGAAATATCAGTGTCCTGTCTTTTACAGGAGATGGAGAAATTTGCATTTCACTCACAGCTAATACTAATGTTTGCACACCGTTGGTACGCTAGCTGTCAGAACCAATGCTTTAATTAGTCTTAATTAATGAGGCTTTGGCTCTATGGGGGAAGTCGGCATCAGGCCAAGGAAATGATGTATGTAATGAGCATAAGGCTCATGTTCCACCTGGGGAAAAGGCTGCGACAAAATTTGTGCCACGACTTAATTGAATCAATCAAAATTAAAATAGGCACACGTATATTAGGGAGAAAACGTTGGCCTTAAGAGCACTAGGGGGTTTGGGTAGGACACGGGTATGTCCGCCCTCTCAAAAGTTTGTGAACATTTGGTGCACCTGCTCTTATGGAACTGGAGAGACTAATTAATGTGCCTTGGTTGATTTTATCAGACGTTGCAAGACAAGGTTTTTGTTGGTTGTGAACATTGTCAATACACTTATTGAATTTGTGTGAAAGACAACTGTGCCTCGTTTCTGGGCAAGTGAAAAATGTGACCTGGTTTATTGCCTTGGAGACAATTTTTCTGCAAGAGCATTCACATAGTAATGTTTTATTGCAATATAACTTTGATTAGAGCCTGTAGCACACTAGTCGATGCAACGCCGCAAACCCTCTGCAACAGTTTAGTCTGTGAAAGTCTTTGATAACACTGGTCAACACATTTTTAAAAGCTTTATGGTTCTACTATATTTTGAGGTGATTCTAACCAACATGAACCTGTAGATTTCGATTATGATATCCAATTTTCACTCGCACATCCAGTTTTTGAGAACCAGTATACCACAGGAATACCACTTCAATTGAAATTCACAAACCTCTTGTTGACCCTGAGAAGGTATTCGTTCCACCACTTCATTTGAAACTTGGTTTGATGAAGAACTTTGTGAAGGCTAAGGATCAAGATGGTGCCGGCTTCCACTACTTGCTAATGAAGTTCCAAGGCATTGTATCTGAGGCCAAAGTAAAGGCGGGTGTTTTCAATGGTCCTCAGATTCGTCTTGTACTCACTAATCAGGACTTTGTAACGAGACTATCTGAGCTGGAAAGCGTTGCTTGGGATAGCTTTGTGGCTCTTGCTCACAATTACCTTGGAAATTTTCGAGCACCAAATTATGAAGAGCTTGTGGACAAGATGTTGAAGAGTTACCAGGCGCTCGGTGCTCGAATATCACTCAAGATACATTTCTTCCATTCTCATCTGGACTTCTTTCCACAAAATCTTGGCGATGTCAGTGATGAGCATGGAGAAAGGTTTCACCAGGAAATTGCCATCATGGAGACTCGATATCAAGGCCGAGTCAATCCAAACATGATGGGCGATTACTGTTGGACTTTACAGCGTGAAAGTGATTGTTCCTACAAACGCAAGAGTAAAGTTCAGAAGCACTTTTTATGTGATGTAAATAAAAACTTAAAGTTCATATTATTTTTTGTGATATTTTATAAAGTTCATATTATTTTTGGAGATTTACATTTTTTATGTGATGTAAATAAAAACTTAAAGTTCATGTTATTTTTTGTGATATTTTATAAAGTTCATATTATTTTTGGAGATTTACATTTTTTTATGTGATGAAAATAAAAACTTAAAGTTCATATCATTCTTTGTGATATTTTATAAAGTTCAAATTATTTTTGGAGATTTAAATTTTTTATGTGATGTAAATAAAAACTTAAAGTTCATATTATTTTTTGTGATATTTTATAAAGTTCATATTTTTTTTGTAGATTTACATTTTTTTATGTGATGTAAATAAAAACTTAAAGTTCATATTATTTTTTGTGATATTTTATAAAGTTCATATTATTTTTGGAGATTTACATTTTTTAATGTGATGTAAATAAAAACTTAAAGTTCATATTATTTTTTGTGATATTTTATAAAGTTCATATTTTTTTTGTAGATTTACATTTTTTAATGTGATGTAAATAAAAACTTAAAGTTCATATTATTTTTTGTGATATTTTATAAAGTTCATATTAATTTTTGGAGATTTACATTTTTTAATGTGATGTAAATTAAAACTTAAAGTTCATATTATTTTTTGTGATATTTTATAAAGTTCATATTAATTTTTGGAGATATACATTTTTTTATGTGATGTAAATAAAAACTTTAAGTTCATATTATTTGTTGTGACAATAACCACCTTTAGAGGCCATTTTTCCCCGCAAAGCGGGGGTTGGCCTTTTTCGGGAACCATGGTTGATTGTTGTTTTTTTGGTCCCCTTTTTGAAGCAATGTTTTACGGCCGGATGCCCTTTTTGCCGCCTTTAATGACAAACAGGGAATTACCAGTGAACTGGTACTCAATTAGCCGACCTCGGAAGGATAAAGCAGGCTGAGTCAACCCCCCCTGGCGTTAATTCAGCGATCACCAGGATTCGAACCCAGGATCCTAGGTTATCCTAAGCCGGCACCCTAGCCGCTAGCCCAACACCAGGGTTCAATTGTTGTGATAATGAATAGACTTATTGAGATTTAATCAAGAAATTCGCATGCTCTAAATATTTTTTCCACACTTATGATGTACTACGTTAAGGTTACATGATAGCGAAATTTCAAGGTCAGATTCGGATTCGTGGGCACCAAATTAGTTAGAAACAGTTGAAAATAAGTCAGAACTAATTTGGCTGTTGACCAGTGAATCAGGTAATGCGCGGCGGTTGGCGACCGACGTCAACAAGGTTTTCAGGTCGTCGGCGATCGTCGTGAAAGTTGAGCATGTTCAACTTTTACGACGAGTTGTGGGCAACAGCCTTGCATCGTTGTGCAGTGTCCGGGGGTTTATGGTGTTGACCAAATACATTTCAGCTTTCGGTGATGAAGTGTCAAATAGTGAACTTTTAAGCCCAAAAAGGCTTTACAAAAGTTTAAGGTAGTAGCCTGAGCCTGGCGTGTGTTTACGTAAGAACTGAGCAAACCTTCAGAAACCATAAAATAGTGCTATTCTTTGTACATTGTGTTGTAAAAACTTTTAATGACAAGGTGTCAACCTTTTAAATTAATTAACATATACCTAGTGTGTGTGTGTGTGTGTGTGTGTGTGTGTGTGTGTGTGTGTGTGTGTGTGTGTGTGTGTGTGTCGTTGGTTGTTATCTGCATAATTTGGGTTTTACAAGGTGGAACGGAGTCCTCTCAGGACTCAAAGTATCCACCCCCGCTTTGGTGAAGGATTGTGATTCATGCGCTAAGTTGGGTGAAGTTGTGTTCTTCTCAGGGTTTTATACCAAGGGATCTTTTCAGGATCATCACTGAGCCCCTTTCAGCCTCCAACTGTAGTTCGTTTGTGGTAATGCTCCCAGGGATGTTTTTTAAGATCTCTGTAAGGTTCTTCTTTATCATTCCCGTTGCCCCAATTTTCACTGGTACAATTTTGGCACTCTTCAGCTTCCAGGATCTTTTCACTTCATTCTTGAGGTCTTGGTATTTGGTCATTTTCTTGATTTCTGCATTGTTTAGGCCAAAATCGCTGGGTACTGATATCTCAATCAGCAATGCTGTCTTTTCCTATTTATTACTGAGTACTTTTCACCCCTCAGCCCAAATTGGGCCAAGGGGTATTGTCGTCACGGGCGTCGTCCGGGCGTCCGGGCATCCGCGCGTCCGTCAACTTTTGGTTTCCGTGAATTTGAAGGAGAACGGCTCGTCCGATTAAATCTATTTTTGCAGTGTGTGTTGGGGTTGAGTAGAGGAAGGTTCCTTTCGAAAATTGGCGCGCTGCGATTTTCAATATGGCCGCCATGGCAGCCATCTTGAAATTGTTTTCCATCAATTTCGAGCAGAACGGCTTGTCCGATTAAATCCACGTTTGCAGTGTGTGTTGGGGTTGAGTAGAGAAAGGTTCCTTTCGAAAATGGGCGCGCTGCGATTTTCAATATGGCCGCCACGGCAGCCATCTTGAAATTGGTTTCCGTCAATTTCGAGTAGAACGGCTTGTCCGATTAAATCCATGTTTGCAGTGTGTGTTGGGGTTGGGTAGAGGAAGGTTCATGGGCGCACTGCGATTTTCAATATGGCCGCCACAGCAGCCATCTTGAAATTTGTTTCCACCGTGCATGGGCTGAGGGGTTACGCCCGCTTTGCGGTGTTATTTATTATTTATTAGGATTGAAGTGAGTGGAAACTCAGGAGGAGAAATTAATAGAAGGTTAGCATGGTTTCAATTTCAATCACTGTCAATCACAGAACCATCCTCTTTGTCAGGATCGACAAAGAGCTGGAAAGACAAAGATGTAACAAAACAAACTAAGAGGAGGCTGATGAATACTCTAGTATTTCTAGTTGAAATGTGTGGATGTGAGTCATGGAGAGTGAAAAAGAAAGAAAGTAAGAAGATTGACAGTTTTGAAATCTGGAATTCGAGACGAATGTTTAAAATTCAATGGAATTGCAAGAAGAACAAACAAATCAGTGCTTGAAGAAATGAGACCACCATGTACATTAGAAGGGCTGATGATAAAACAGAAACTGTCATACTTTGGACACATCATGTGTGCAGAAAACGAAAGTCTGGAGAAGTTAACCATGCTGGGTATGATTGAGGGAAGAAGAGGCACACAGTGTCGGATCTGGATGGATGGGGTAAAGGCTGCAACCCTGCTTTGTCTGTTAGAGCTTCGGAAGGCAGTGCAGGCAGGACAGGTATGTTTGGAGAAATCTGATCATGAATGTCACCAGAAGTCAGACACGACTTGATGGAACTTTGTTGATGTACTATACTTTTTACAGAGCGATTGATGGTGCTGACGAAGCAGTTTCTCGGCAAGAGTTATAATGAGTGGGTTGCCATTGCCTTCACAGCTGTGTTTTTCCATGCTCTATCCTTTTAAATGATGAGGTCAAGCAAAGTAGCATATTAAAAAAAATACATTACAAGTCAGGAGACGACGATGGTTCACGAGCGAGCGGTATTCAATGACAAAGGACGGACTATAACCGAAACAGGCCCGGACAGGCCAGGCCTGGAAATGTCAAAACGAAGGTTACTGACCTTGAAATGAGATAGAAAACAATGTATAATCAGTTATGAGGGTTAGTTAACTACACAATACCGAAAATTCGGTTCGATTCCGACAACTTTGAAAATTTGACCTTTGTGACCTTCAAAGGTCAAATGTCGAAGATTCTGAAATTTGTTGGAAAACTTGTATTTCATGATGTATGTGATAATATAAGATCATGTACGACATTTCACCCTATCAGGAAGTGAACAATATATTAAAACCATCAAAAATCGACTTTTCTAAATGTCGTGACCTTGTGACCTTGACCTTGGGGCGAAAATGAAAAATCGAGCCTCGTGGGGCTAGACACATGACATTGACCTAACCAAATACCGAAACCCCTGTCAGATTCCACCAAACCCCTCGGAGAAGATGTAGCTTGAACTCGATTAAGAGAGATATCTTTTTCGGGCGTGGCTCCACCCACAATGGAGGACACAACTAGATAGAAAAACCACAATAAACCACAAAAACTCAAACCACAAAGCTCCACCCACAATACGCCCACTCTAGGCAGGACACAACTAGATCATGATATCAACCTCCCACCCAAGTTTCATCAAGATCGGATAATATCATCGGGTAGTTATGCTGCGGACAGCCAGACACACTCACAGACAGACACACACACATGACGAATATAGTGGTCACTTGAAAACTCGTGAACCAATATAACCACAAATGTTGTCAGAAACCATTCTTCTCTATTTATTTAAAGATGTCGTTATTGTCAACTTATCATATTTTTCCTTTCTTGTGAAAATAATCCGATATTTTTTATTTTTTGATCAATGGCTAAGGCTCCTCTAATATATGAAGCTCATTCTAACCAGTGACTGACTCACTGACTTATTAATGTTTGGTGTCTTCCGGATGTCGTGGAAAGCTGAAATTTGGCATGCCGATGGAAATCAAAGCCGATATACCGGGAAAAATCACAGAACCATCGGAAAGCGTCCATAAAATGAACATTTACGTAAAAAACCGTAAAAGCTTTTTTTTTTTTAAACCTCAATCAACATCTGGCATTTGAAAATGATATCTCAATATCTTGGTTTGATATTGACCTCCCATTGACCTCCCAGGTTTGATATTGACCTCTTAGTACAGAAATCACAGATTTACTCAATAGGTAAATGAAAAATTTACGTTAAAAAAAACCTCAATCAATATGTAGCATTTGAAAATTTGTAATTTATGTAAATGTAAACTGTGAAATAAAAACCTCATTGAAAATTTATGTAAAAAACCTGTAAAAGTGTATGTAAAAAAATTAATAAAAAACTTCAATCGATATGTAGCATTTGAAAATTGTAATTTCTATAACTGTAAACTGTGAAATAAACATGACAATAATGTCCGTAAATGAAAAAAAAAAGCGTTCGTAAATGAAATATTTACGTTAAAAACTTCAATCGATATCTAGGATTTAAAATTTGTCATTTCTATAATTGTAAACTGTGAAATATAAACCTAAATGAAAATTTATGTAAAAAAACTTAAAGGCGTCCGTAAGAAAAAAAAAAAAAAAATCCTAAAATGATATCTAGTAGGAGGCCGGTGATGCTTGCCTATAATTATCATAACGCTTCTATTTATTATGTTACGAAGCACGGTTCGTTATTGCTCACACAATGTGTAAGCATACCCCACTAGTAACTCATAGGATTGCTTGTACATTAGGCGACTGAACATTTTCTTTGCACAGCGGACAACATTATCCGACACCAACTTATTTTAACAGCCTCTGTCACATGGTTCATTAATAAGATTATAATCCCATCAGCTTCCATTCTATGATTCTTATGTAAAGCCTATTTGTTGAATTTCCTCACAATTGCAGAGTAATTCCGCAACGCTTTACTGTAAGCAGATTACTGAGATGCAGTGGCTGAAAACATTATGATTACACTTGTTACGATTTTTTTTTTTTGCGGGAGGGGGGGGGGGGGGGGTGAGGAGGTTTGGGGCGGGGGGTTATATTTTTGGATTACATTTTTGAAGTTTAAAAACACAAAATTAAGAAAACACATGAACACAGCAATTAATCAATAGATCAACAAATCACCAACTAAACATGCATATGGAGCAAAGCATGACCACAACACGTGTTTTTTGTAATCCTTGTTTTGTAATCGATATACATCTGGCACATGCTTGCTTGAGGCACATCCTGTTCTATACTGTCGTGGGCAGCATCGAATTGGCTCTGGAGCTGCCGCCTGGTAAGATGATTGCATTTTTCGTTTGGAATCCTTGTTCATAAAAAGGGAGATAAAGGGAATATCCTGGTGCAGTGTGGTGGAGATTCCGGTATTATGAATTCGAGTTAGGAGATGGGACAATATACCCTCATAGGGCATGCTCTGTTGTCACTAAGTTTACATTGCGGTTAATTCATGAGATCAGCTGTGATTATTGCTGGGGGGTTTGTGGGGGGGATAAGGGGCGGGATTGACAGTCTCTGGCTGTCTTTGCCTTTCTTCTCAGCTCACCTTTGTCACTCAGTGAGTTCTAATTCTGTGTGTGATCTGATTTATTGACTAACTCCGCCAACGAAGGTGGATGGAGGTTATGTTTTCACCCATGTCTCTGTTTTGTCTGTGAGCGCGGTATTTCAAAAAGTTATGGATAGGTTCGGGCGAAAGTTATCTCTCGCGATGAAGCTAACTCCGAGGGCCTTTCACTCACTCACCGCAGGCAGGTTGGTGGTCTTTCTCTCTTCTACCGACTCCTCTCCGGCCTTGCCCCCCCAGCTCTCTCTGGGCTCTGTCCCCCAAATATTCCTGCAGGACGCACAAGTTCTGCCAACAACCCTCTTCTGGTGAACCTGCTAAAATCAAGACTCTCTGCTCACCTTCACTCCTTCATTCCCCTTTTCTCCCACCTCTGGAACAAACTCCCTCACTCTCTTCAATCCCACGCCTCCCTCCAGGTCTTTAAAACAGCTGTTCACCCCCATCCAAAACCTTGATCTTTTCTACCCCCGCTAATTTCACCACAAATCCACTTTTTTGAAATACCAACTTCTTTCCTGGAAGTCCTTGGTGTCCTTGTGTTTTATATTTCTCCCACCCCACCCCTTCCCCCTTCCCATTCCCCCTCCCCCAAGCCCTCTGCCTCCCACAGATCTCCCGATGTCCCTGTTCTCTACTGTTGTACTTGTGTGCTTCCCTCTCCCTCCCCATCTTGTCTCCCGCTCCCTTTATTATCTGTTTTATGCGTCGTTTTTTTTTTTGTGATTAATGTTTGCTCTTGCACGAGCCTCGATTCTGTATACAAAAAACAAACAAAAAAAAAAGTTGGTGGGCAGTTTGGATGTGTGAAAAGGGCAAATTGATTCGATGTTGATGAAGATCTGAATCCAGATCCGGATACTAGAATTTTTAAAGTGATTCTTCACCATTGAGAGATGAGGCCAAAAACGATAAATAGCAGGATATCTCAAAAGGTTGTGGACGAGTTATGACAAAACTTGGGTGATGACTTGGTTAGGCGACAAGAACAAGCCGATTCGATTTAGGTTCAGGTCCGGATTCAGATCCGGCCGATCAGCGGGATACGAAACTTAAACTGTTCAGCCTGGCAGAGGTACGCACCCTACCAAGTGCCCTTATAGTTTTATTTGCAGGATTTTTTATTTATTTATGCCTCCACCGACTAAGTCGCCGCCGACATTATGTTTTCAGGTTGTCCGTCCGTCGGTCCGTCCCTGATATGTTTTCGTTACCGCGATAACTTGAGAACGGCTAAAGGGATCTTAGTCAAACTTAGCACGGGTATGTATAATGAGGTAAAGATGAACTGATTAGATTATGGGGTCACAAGGGCAAAGGTCAGAGGTCATGTTCGGTAAAAATCCTGTTACCGCAATAACTTGTGAACCAGTGATGGGATTCTGACCAAATTTGGTACAATTATGTATAATGAGGTAAAGATGAACTGATTAGAATTTGGGCTCAAGAGGTCAAAGGTAAACGTCTGTAATGGGTCTATAACTTGAGAACGGCTGAAGAGATATAATTTGAACTTAGTACAGGTATGTATAATGATGTAAAGATGAACTGATTAGATTTTGGGGTCAAAGGTCAAATCTGTTATAGGTCTGTAACTTGAGAATGGCTGAAGTGATCTAATTTAAACTTAGTACAGGTATGTAAAATGTTGTAAGGATTCAGTGATTAGATTTTGGGGTCATGGGTCAAAGTCTGTAATAGGTCTATAACTTGAGAACGGCTGAAGTGATCCAATTCAAACTTAGTACAGGTATGTATAATTATTTATAGATTAACTTATTAGATTTTGAGGTCACATGTCAAAGGTCACATCTGTCATAGGTCTATAACTTGAGAACGGCTGAAGTGATCCAATTCAAATTTGGTACAGGTATGTATGATGATGTAAAGATTAAATGATTCACTTTTTTGAAATACCAACTTCCTTCCTGGAAGTCTTTGCAGTGTCCATATGTTTTATACCTCTCCCACCTTCCACCAAGCCCTCTCCCTCCCACATTTCTCCTGATGTCCCTGCTCTCAAATGTTGTGTTTGTGTCCTTCCCCCTCTCTCCCCATCTTGTCTACCGCTACCCTCATTATATACTTTATGTGTCTGTTTTATTTTTTTGCGTGATTAATGTTAGCTCTTTCACGAGCCTCGATCCTGTATACAAAAAAAAAAAAAAATTAGAAGTTGGGGTCAAGAGGTCAAAGTCTGTAATAGGTCTATAACTTGAGAATGGCTGAAGTGATCTAATTCAAACTTGGTACAGGTATGTATAATGATGTAAAGATTATCTGATTAGATTTTGGGTTCAAGAGGTGAAAGGTTAAAGGTCAAGGCCTGTAATAGGTCTATAGCTTGAGAATGGCTAAAGGGATCTAATCCAAACTTGGTACAGGTATGTATAATGATGTAAAGATTAGCGGATTAGATTTTGGGGGTCCCGACGTCAAAGGTCAGAGGTCATGTCAGGTAAAAATGTGCTAACTTGGTCACAGCTGAATGGATTTGAATCAAACTTGATATAAGTATTTTAATGATGTAATAATGTGGGTGGGGGCATATCAGTCGACGTTGTTACGTCAAAGAGTGCCGTTCTAGTTCTTTATATAAACTTCTCTGTATTTGAATGATGTCATGGTATACTTTTAAACTCAACTGGACTACCGTCCAGTTGAGTTCATCACATACTGAACCCTCCGGCGTCCGTCGTCTGTCGTCTGTCGTCCGTTAACTTTTCGACGTTGACACTCCAGCGTCCACAAATATCAACCGATTCTGATCAAACTGGACATGCAGCATCCTTACCCCAAGGACCAGGAAGGTATTACATTTCAGCCCGATCCGTTGAAAAATGGCGGACTTAGGCGACCATTTTGTTTTTGGTCATGAAAACGACGTTAACACTCTAGCGTCCACAAATATTAACAGATTTTGATCAAACTTAGAATGTTTAACCCTTACCACACAAGGTAGGTTGCTATTGCATTCCAACCCGATCCGTCACAAAATGGCCGCCAGTCAGTTCAGTTGAGATCTGCTTCCCTGGAAGCTCTAGTATTTTATTGGGATTGTCTTTCTGATGTTCCTGGTAGGGAATTATTAATCTAAAATCATTTGGGAATTTATTTCATTGCATTTGGCCAGCTCCTCCGGAAAAGTAATTAAAAGGCTGATGATTTCACAGAGGCACTGGCACTTGCACAACCCAGTAGATATGTATGAAATCAGTCACAAGACATCTCTTCTGCTCTCGCTAACCCATCCCTTTCCTTTCTTACATTCATTCACTCATATGTGATGTCTTTGTCTCCCTGTTCCGCTTTGATCCTCTGTCAGTCTGTGAACCTGTTACCCTCTGTCATTTATCTCCTGAATGAGCCTAGGTTTCATTCGCAAAAAAGTGGGTCTGGAAGGTTCTGGGGATATAGCACTGGGGAGCCACACCCAATTGTGACCAAGTTGGAATTCTGATTGGCTGAGCTTATAGGGCTCACTCGAGCCAACTGTTTTGCAATAAAAACTCAATGCGGAGTGGGCTTTGGTAAGTAATTGAGGCAGTTGGGGAATGCTGGAGGGAAAGACAGAAGCGGGTCTGTCTGGGTGAGAGTTAGGGATATCTAACTGCACCACATGAAAGCAGCATTGTGCACAACTATTACTGGGATGTCAACTCGGGTAAATGTATGCCCTATGGGTGGTATATCCACCATGTCATGGCTCAAAGACAGCTGGTTAACGTAGTGTATACGAGGACCGACTGCCATAAGTAAGCAATTTGCTAAATTTTGTCAGGACGGATAACTTTGCCTATCCCTCCATTATGCCAATCCAGCCTTAGGGTGCAGCTTTAAAGCCACATTGACTGTCAATTTGGTTTGAAAAGAAGGAAGCTCATAATATAATTGTGTGTGTGTGTGTGTGTGTGTGTGTGTGTGTTTTGTGTCTTAATTAATGACTATGGCCCAGTTGCATAAAGCATCCTCAAGGGAAAAGTTTAGGATTTCCATAACTTTTCCCTTAGAGTTAACCCCCCCTCCCCCACCACCACCCCCTCCCCCTCCTTCCTCAAATCACTTCAGGAGCAAATTATTTGTTTGAAAGGTTACAAAAAAATTGCAATCGATTTCACCTGTATGTAATCAGTGGTTTAACTTTAAAAATAATAGTTTGTCTTGATTGACAGTCAAGGCTGTGCAAAACTTCACGTAAGTCAGCAAAACGCTGCTGTCCACTGTAGGAGTAACACAATATGCCATCCAGGTAAACATAACAAGTGTGGCCATCCAGATCTGCAGGCACCTGAGCCCTCAACCCCTGGAAACTTGCTGGATCATTCACAACTCCAAATGGAAGGATCCTGAAATGGAAAAGGCCTTGCTCACAGATTAAGACATCTCCAGGAGCATTTTCACGATCAACATCTTCTTAACATCTCCAGGAGCAACAGCCATCTGCTAATAACCACTATGTAGGTCGAGAGAGGACAATATCTTACCCCACATGTAGGGATCCAAGTGTAGCATCCACAGTCGGCCTAGGAAAGACTTTTGTCACAGTGTTCAGTTTTTTTTATAGTCAACCCACATCCGGTACTTTCCATTCTTTTTTGGCACCATAACTACAGGTGAGGCCAATGGCAATGTTGACGGCTCAATCTTTCCCCTTTGTAAGAGCTGATTTAGTTTGTCTTGCAGTGCTCTTTTGTGTTCTGGTCGTATGCGGTATGGATGCAAACACGGACAGGGATAGCATCTCCCACCTCAATGTGGTGTTGGGCGTCCATCATTGGAATAGTTCCTTGTTGAGGTGAGAAGGCATTGCATTTGGGAGGCCTTTTTCATGGCTTGTCTCTGATGGTTAAGATACCTGAGTAGCCTTATGAGTTTGAGGCTGAGGAGGGGTGGGACACTCCACAGCCCTGTGTTCTAACTGTCCACAACATTAACAATTGATGTTGTATGTGTTCCTCCATGAGGTTTGAGTGGTAGTTCCAGGTCCCTCATGGATGGTCTTTGGGGGTTTCACTATCCATGTATGCGATGTTTGATCGCTGATAGAGTAGGAGCTCATCGGCTCTTCTAACCAATTGTATGAGGGAGGTAGTATTTTACTCCTGTGGTTTAAACCTCAATGTTACATCAGAGATTGTGCTCAGAAATTGATCAATCATGATTAGATTGAGGAAACTTCTTACGACAGACAGGTCAGCAGTAGGCTGGGAGATTTGTAATCATCTGAAGAAATGATTTTGTAACCTATTGCCAAGCTCTTCAAATGTTTCATCTCCATGCTCAGAATCAGACTTTGACTTGTATGCTTAAACATCAACTTGGGGAGTGAGGTGCTATCTGCATCTAATAGCTTCTTCAACCTCATTAGAGTTGCTCTTTCATCGTCGTTCAATACGTGAAAGGCTTGTTGGGCCTTTCCAGTAAGATATGGCTCCAGAAGTTGAGGCAATTCCTCTCCCGACTTCCCAGCAGCAGTTGCAATTTGTTCAGAGGTGCTGAGGTAGCATGATGCATCATCATCACCACTGAGTTTATGAAGGCCTGATAGTTGGAGACCTGCATGAGAATTGCTGTTTATCATGACCTGCATGACTGACATAACTGATCTGACCCATGCCTGTGAGAGCTTTTCATTTGTTGTATAACGTGTACAAGGCCCTCAGTATCAAGCCTGGGTCTGGTAGAATTTTTTTCAACCAAATTGGGCAACTCACATAAGCGTGCAATTCTTTCCTGTTGGGTTTTCACCTCATTAATATTGTTACATATCTGCCTCTGGGTGGATTGTAAGAAGAGCTCTTACAATAGATTCCCAGATAGTGGATCCTGAAGCTGTCATCCATTGGATAATTATGTGGCATGACGGGTTGCTAAGCAACTACAGATGCCGTCTGAGACATTTAATTTAAGTAGGGTCCAGCATCCAAATCCCGCGTTACCTCCCCGGCAAATAAAACCAATGTGATTTTCTGTACGAAAAGACTGGTTCTCCAACATTATTTGTGTCCAATGGCCACCAGATCAGAGAGAAGGAAAGACAGAGAGTGGGAGACCACAGTTCTCAGACAAGTAAAAATCAGGTATTTCGGACAAAACTTCCTGAGAGTTTGCTTCTACATCCACCTTGTCCGCCCAGTACGTCCTCTCCAACCCCTTGTTGTTCTTCACATCCCTTATTTATCCAAATCTCCCTGTATTTTGTCCCTCAACCCTGCTGTTTGTGTCCTTCTCTTTCTACTGCTCCTTTTGTTCCATTTCATCCTGATCCCATTCTTTGTTCCAGCTCTTCCACGAGCCTTGACTTTGTATTAAAAAAAAGGAATAAAAGCAATCCATTTGGAGGTTGACAGTTGTCTGAATCCTCACCCGACCGACTTTAGTATTATGCTAACCTTTGTGAGAGCAGGGCTGTTTAAAGTGTGAATGGAGGAGTACGATTCGACACTATGATGTGATAGGATATGCCAACCTAGAGTAAGTGAGTAGCAACAGAAGTTGTGCAGCAAGTTAGTCAGCAGTTAATCAAGCAGCAGGATTGACTCCGACGAGGATGTATCGGTTGCCAATCTGATTGATTCAGTCAAAGCAGCAATGTTACAAAACACTTTTGGTTTCTTTAACATGGCTGAGGGATGACTGACTGATAAAGAAGACTTCCAAAATATAATAAAAAGCCGGTTAAGTGGGGGAATTTGTGTCCTTTGGTGCAGGAAACAGTGAAGCTCTACTGAGAGTGCTCTGGATTTACTACCAAAGCACGATTTCTGCTTCCAATGCTTCATTGGGTAATTTATTGCCATATCTGTGTATCCCCTCTTCGCGAACTTTGTGACCGTGGCTCTGATAAGACTGGAGTAGAGGTTGGAACTCCTTAATAGAAGAACCACCTTTAGAGGCCATTTTTCCCCACAGAGCGGTGGTTGGCCTTTTTTGGGCACCTTGGTCCCCTTTTTGAAGCAATGTTTTATGGCCGGATGCCTTTCCAGCTGCCAACCCTGTTAGTCGCCTCTTGCGACAAGCAGGGAATTACCAGTGAACTGGTACTCAATGTGCCGACCTCGGAAGGATGACAGGCTGAGTCAGCCCCCCTGGCATTAATTCAGCGATCGACCGGGATTTGAACCCAGGATCCTAGGATCCCAAGCCAGCATCCCAACCACTAAGCCAACACCAGGCTCCAGGCAACACGAGGCAACACGAGGCAACACCAGGCAACACCAGGCAACAGCAGGCAACACCAGGCAACACCAGGCAACACCAGGCTCCAGGTTGGAACTCCTTAATGCTGCATTGTATTCAGGAATATTGTAAAATTGTTCATTATTCTTCCCATGCCCACATAGTATGTAGATGGTGCCTTACATAATTGATCACAAGAACCACAACTTCATTTCCTGTGTTAAAGTTTCTTTTTTAGTGTTTTAAAAATAACACAGATAACGTGTAATCAAAAAGACAAAGTCAAAAAAACGCTTTTAAGTTGTGGTGGAAGGTTATGATTAATGGTCCTTTTTACATATGTCATAACTCATAAACATACATTATAGAAATTGATTATTAATTTTCTTGACAACTGGATCGGATGAGAGGTTAAACATCTAACTTGAGGAATTGATCTGCTGGGTAAAAATGCTGAATTTAATATTAAATCTGGCTAAAACAGGTAAGAGTGCCATGATACAGGCCTGTAACACCCCCAGCGGCCCTTCAGGTTTGTCTGCATAAGAAGTGTTTGGTACATGAAAGCATGGAGGAGGTGGTGTTGGCCTCATAGAAGGAGGGAGGGTGTCTTCATTATTACCCTGTCCATCACTATCAGCCTCACTGTCAGCCACAGCCCCTTGGGTGCCCTGCGTCTGTCCTGTGTCAGAGAGGAGAGACAGCCAACGTCAGGAAGATCTATGATGGTGTCAGCACAGGAGCACCAATACAATAGTATGGTGGGGGGCAGAAAAGAGGGTGGGGGTAAGAAAAGCGATGGAAGGAAGACACTGGGTGGCGGAGCCAAGAAGGTTAAAAATTAATATAAACATACAGCCATGCAAAGCATGTTGGCACATTTCAAAAAGCAATTGCCGACAAAAATCTCAGATATTCTATTATTTTAATAAACTCAAGTTGAAGAATGTGATGCACATGCTTTTTATACCAAAAAACGAGGTTAATAGAAGATTATCTCAAAACATTTCACAAGTCATGTTTGGTGTTTCGATCTCAGCACATGTACCTCTTGATTCAAATTATATTTGCTAAATCAAATTGTTCCAATAGCTCATGCAAACGAAGTCTCCTCATGTTGTTGTCCTGCACATGGCAGGTGCACAAACTACTCCATGAACCTGAGACACTCAGATAAAAAGACTTTAATGGTATTTTGAACGACAGTAATGGAATGTTGGTGCCCGTATTTCTCAGTGTAAACCAGTTGTGTTTGGATGCTGATATTCTGATTTTCCATATACATATACAGTCACGTGAAAAAGTAAGTACACCCCATGTAAAGTTTTGACTTTTTCAACATATTTCAACATACAGCTATTTGATCTTCATTTCAACAATATTGATAGATAAAGGTGATATAATATAACAAATATCATGAAACATTTACATTTTGTCGTCCATTGTATAATTTAAATAAACATAAATGCAAATTTCACATGTGGAAAAAGTAAGTACACCCTTGGCTCTAATAGATGGTATTGCCCCCTTTGGCAGAAACAACCTCAAGTAGGCGTTTCTTATAACTGTCTACCAGTCTCTGACATCGACAGGGAGAAATTTTTGCCCACTCCTCCATGCAGAATTCTTTCAGCTGTGCGATGTTTGAGGGGTTTCGTGCATGCACAGCTCGTTTCAAATCCCCCCACAACTTCTCAATGGGATTTAGATCCAGGCTTTGACTTGACTATTCCAGAACCCTCCATTTCTTTCTTTTCAGCCATTCCTTGGTGGATTTACTGGTATGTTTAGGGTCATTGTCATGTTGCAAGGTCCACCTTCGGTTGAGCTTCAACTTTCCGACAGATTGCCTCACATTATCCTCAAGCACCCTCTGGTACAATGAAGAATTCATAGTGGAATCTATGATGGTGAGCTGCCCAGGCCCTGATGCAGCAAAGCTGCCCCAAACCATAATATTTCCACCACCATGCTTTACAGTTGGTATCAGGTTCTTGTGGTCAAATGTTGTCTTTGGTTTTCGCCAAACATGTCTTCTGGTACTGTGGCCAAATAGCTCTACCTTTGACTCATCTGTCCCGAGCACATTGTTCCAGAAGTGCTGGTCTTTGCCTCGGTGTTCATTGGCAAACTTTAGTCTTGCCCTGATGTTCTTTGTGGACAGCAAAGGTTTCCTCCTGGCACACCTCCCATGTAGATCAAATTTGTGCAGCCTCTTTCTAATGGTAGACTCGTGCACTTTGACATCAACAGTGGCAAGAGCTACCTGTAGGTCCCGTGATGACATTCTGGGGTTCTTAGAGACTTCTTTCAGCATCTTGCGGTCTGCTCTCGGGCTGAACTTGCTGGGGCGGCCTGGCCTGAACAAGTTGGCAGTTGTTTGGAATCTTCTCCACTTGTAGATGATCTTCCGGACAGTCGAATGATTGATTTCAAATTGTTTGAAGATCCTTTTGAATCCCTTCCCAGACTCGTAGGCATTTATAACCTTCTTTCTGAAGGCCTCAGAGAGCTCTTTTGATCTACGCATAGTGACGCCGCACACTTCAACAACAAAGAGCAAACCAAATGAAATGTCTGAGGTTTAAATAAGACAGGTTCACAGATAATCTCTAACGATGTTCTAATCATTTGCACCTGAGCTGGTGCACCTGATTCTAATTTTAGGTATTTGAAGTCGTGATAAATGCAGGGCTGTACTTACTTTTTCCACATGCGAAATTTGCATTTATGTTCATTTAAATTACTAGGGCATGCCCGTACTATATCTATATCTAAAATTATATCCCCCCCCTCTATTTACATGAAATGGTTTGGTCCAAAGCGAACGGCTTGCGAGTACGGTGACAATCCCCCCCCTCTATTTACATGAAATGGTTTGGTCCAAAGCGAACGGCTTGCGGAGTTTGGTAAAGAAATCGCCATAGCATGCACAAACGCGCAGGAAAGCGAAAGAATCGCAAATTAGTTTTAATTAGTTTTAAAACATAGTTTAACGCCAACATAGTTTGCCAACGTGAAATAAATGAATACGCTCTCAAATGTGCCGTCCGAGGCAGAGTCTGTTCGCCACGTTCGGCACACGTGATAGCTCGCTGCTCTCTGATTGGTTGAATCGTTTTTGGACATAGCTCGGTAACTACTTGTCCGATTAATATGAAACCTTGAAAAGGCACATCCTCGGGTCCCCAGCAATATACCTGGCAAGTTGCAAGTATATCGGACCGGTAGTTGTCGCGAAACAGCGGTCACAGACAAACACACAGACACACACACAGACACACAGACACACAGAGATTACTGGAATTATAGATAGATACAATGGACTACAAAATGTGAATGTTTCATGATATTTGTTGTATTTTATCACCTTTATCTATCAATATTGTTGAAATGAAGATCAAATAGCTGTATGTTAAAATGTGTTGAAAAAGTCAAAACTTTACATGGAGTGTACTTACTTTTTCATGTGACTGTATGTATATGTATATATATATATATATATGGTAATAAAAACACGTAAAATATATATATATATATATATATATATATATATATATATATATTGTATATATATATATTGTAACGAATTTGAGAAGTGTAACGAATTTGAGAAGTGTAACGAATTTGAGAAAGTGTAACGAATGTGGGAATTATGGTTTTGTTGTGTGTACATGGCACCCTCCGTAATGTAAAGAAAGGTCGAAGCTTGTCCTCTTAGTTAATTCCATAAACCTACACACAGGACACCATATATCCTTTTAAATAGTTAGTCCCTTATTCTCTGTAGGTTAAGGATGTTTCCCAATAGTTTGACTCTTCATTGCACCGAATTAAATAAGAGTAGGCCCCTCCGACGCCCCATGGCAGCTTCCAAGTGCCAGGTTTGCCAGGTTTGCTGCAATTGACTTATTTAGCCACTTTGCTGCATTTCATCCCCTGTCCACTTATTTATTTATTTTTTTTATTTTTTTTGTATACAAGATCGAGGCTCGTGAAAGAGCTAACATTAATCACACAAAAAGACAAACCGACACACAAAACACAAAAAACAAGGGGAGCGGCAGACAAGATGGGGAGAGAGGGGGAAGGACACAAAAGAGAGGGGGAAGAGGGGGAAGGACACAAACACAACATTTGAGAGCAGGGACATCGGGAGGACTTGGGGGGAGGTGGGAGAGGAATAAAACATATGAACACTGCAAGGACTCTGGGGTGAATTACCGGGGGTAGAAAAGATCAAGGTTTTCGATGGGACGAAATAAGAGATGGTGGTGAACAGCTGTTTTAAAGACCTGGAGGGAGGAGTGGGATTGAAGGGAGTGGGGGAGTTTGTTCCAGAGGCGGGAGAAAAGGGGAATGAAAGAGTGAAGGTGAGCAGAGAGCCTAGACTTTGGCAGTTTAACCATAAGAGGGTTGCAGGCAGATCTTGTGCGACCTGAAGGAATATTGGGGGGACAGAGCACAGAGAGAGCTGGGGGAGCAAGGCCGGAGAGGAGTCGGTAGAAGACAGAAAGACCACCAACCTGCCTGCGGTGAGTGAGTGAAAGGCCCTCGGTGTTGACTACATCGCAGGAGATTCCAATGATTCTGAAAGCTTTGGCCTCAACAGCGTGAAGCCGAGCAAGGTGTGAGGCAGGAGCACCAGCCCAGAGGGGGGAACAGTATTCCATTGAGCTGCGGATGAAAGCCTTGTATGTGGTGAGGAGCACAGGTGTGCCAAGGAAGGACTTCACACGACGGAGGATGCCCAGTCGGCGACTGGCTTTGGAGGCCAGCTTGGAAATGTGGTTTTCCCAAGAAAGATCATGGCAGATAGTGAGACCCAAAAGCTTGAGCGACAGAACTTCTTGGAGAGGATTGTTGAGAAAGTAGATGGGAGGGTTGTCCAGTCGGTCCTTTCGGAGAGACATTGTAAGAGTGTGAGATTTGTCAGGATTGAAAGACATGTTCCACTTGTTTGACCAGTCTGTGATTTTGTCCAGGTCTGCAGAGAGTGAGGAGGCTGCAGACTGCCGATCTGAGGGATGAGGAATGGAGCGACAGAGAGTAGAGTCGTCAGCAAAGAGATAGAGAGGATTTTCAAGAGAGTCAGAGAGATCATTGATGAAGACCAGAAAAAGCACAGGGCCCAGAACACTACCTTGGGGAACTCCAGCCTGAACAGTAAGAGGAGATGAGAGAAACCCATTCAGGGCCACACGTTGACTACGACCAGAGAGGAAGTCCACCAGCCATGCGTGGAGATTTCCATGGATACCAAAGGAGGAGAGTTTGGTGAGCAGAGCAGGGTGCCAGACCGTATCGAAGGCACGTGAAATGTCAAGGGAGACAGCTCTAATTTCCTGTTTGGTGTTGAGGACCTCCATCCATTGTTGAGAAAGCAGAAGCAGCATGTCCAGAGTAGAGTGACCAGGTCTGAAACCAAATTGATGATCAGAGATCAAGCCATTGGAGAAGAGGAAAGATTTAATATCTGAAGCAATGATGGATTCCATGACTTTGCTGATAATTGGGAGAAGGCTGATTGGTCTGTAGTTGCTGGGATCTGTTTTTGCACCTTTTTTGTGCAAAGCGGTGATGTTGGCTGATTTCCAAGCAGATGGCAGATGACCTTGAGCAAAAGAGAGCGTGAAGAGAACAGAAAGAGGGAGTGAAAGAGCAGAAGAACATGATTTTAGGACCCGTGGGCTGATGCCCTCAGGACCAGTTGCAGAATCAGAGTCGAGGGTTGACAGAAACTTTTCCACCTTGTCAGGAGGAAAGGACACAGAGTCCAGGAGCAGCTGGGTACGACTGGGTACGGTGGGTACAGAGAGGGATGGGTTTGGGACACAAGATTTAGAGGCAAACACAGAGTTGAGGCATTCAGCTTTTTCACGTGCGGCGTCAGCCGTTAAGCCGTTTGAGGTGAGGGAGGGGATGGAGGGGGAACAAACACCAGAAACAGATTTGACCAGATGCCACCAGGATTTGGAAGAGGGAGACAGATAAGAGAGTTCGGTCTTGAGAATGGTGAGATATTGTTTCCTGGCTCTCCTGAGGGTGGACACACACTTGTTTCGGGTTTTGTGAAAGGAAATGAGATTTCCTTCCATTGGATTTGCTTTCCAGGAGACGAAAGCAAGTTGTTTCAGGGCAACAGCCTCACCACAAGATTCCGTGTACCATGGACGGGAGGAAGGGTATGACAACTGAAGGGATAAATCTGTGCATGAGAGAGAGCAATTTACTTTGAAAGAATTCCCAGGATGAGTTGATGTCAGAGGCGGTAGAGATGGGAGACCAGTCCAGATGATTGATGGCTGCTTGAAGACCGTGCCAGTTGGCCTGAGTGAAATGCCAGACTCGTCGACGCTGAGGAGGCTCTCTGAGAATGGTCAGAGAGATGTCCACTTTGACAAGCACATGATCAGATGAGCCGATTGGAGCAGAAGAAGAGCAGCAGACATTTTCAGGGAAGTTTGTCATAACCAAATCCAGAAGAGAAGATGCTCCGTTGACTGAGATCCGGGTCGGGAAATTGACAGATTGTGTCAGTCCCAGTGAGTCACAGAAGTCCTTTGCTGAAGAGCCATGGCTGGTGAGAGAGGTACCCACACCCAGCCAACTGGCATGGTGACAATTGAAATCACCACATATGAGGTAGAGAGAGTTGGGATGGGTAGATAGAAGTTGGTCCATATTATCAGACAGTGAGATGTAGATGGAGTCATCGCTGTTTGGTGGACGGTACAACACACATATGAACAAAAGGTGGGAGCGAAGGGGAAGCCGTAGCCAAAGGTATTCCTGGGGGTGAGGTGGAGAGAGGGCAGTGGAGGGCGAGTGAGGAAGAGAGTTTTTTATAAAGATAGCAACCCCACCTCCAGGACGAGGCTCAGGTCTATCATACCGGAGGAGGGAGTAACCTGGGAGAGATACCAAGGCATCAGAGACATCATGAAGGAGGAAAGTTTCTGTTAAGCAGATCACATCTGGTTTGTCAGAAGCAACCTGTATGGAGAGGTCAGTCAAGTTTGAGCGAAGGCCCTGGATGTTTGAGGTCCATACCGTTAATTAAGAGGAAGGGGGAGCATCGGGTCCAGAACAGGGGGGGGGGAGGGGTAGGGTAAGATGTGGAAGAGGAGGAAGAGGTAGGGAGAGCTGTTGAAGGTGTGTCAGAGATTTCAGAGATTTCAGAATAGCTTGGAGAAAGGGAAGAATGGGGTGGACAAAAGGTTTGATGGAGATTGGGTGAGGCACAGTGAGGTGTTATTTGAGGAGGGGGAAGAGCGAGGCAGAAGGTTTGGGGAGATGAAGGTGAAAGTTGGAAGGGGGAAGAAGCAGGGAGAATGCTTTGAGGAGGAGGGGTGAGAGGGGAGTCTAGGAGGGGAGGAGCGAGGGAGAGTCTCGGAGGGGAGGGGTGTGGGGGGAGTTTAGGAGGGAGGGGAGGGAAGGGGCAAGGGGGGAGATTTGAAAGGGATGGGTGATGGGGAGGATTTGGAGGGGAGGGGTGAGATTGGATTTTGAAAAGTGTACGATTCATGGGAAACGAACATTTTTTGCAAAATGAGTTTCAGACCTTCGAGTCAAAAATACGTTTGAGGACACTGGAGGAGGGGTGGAGTTCTGGATAGTTTAGGGAATGTAGAAAGGAGGAACTGTAAGAGATGGTATTATATATATTTTTTGGAATGAATAGATTTGGTGAGCAAGACGAAAACATCCTTTTGTAGGAAAAGAAGAAAAGGGTGTTATAATATATGAGAGAAAATAGTTGTTCAGGGGAGAGATTATACATTTCTAACCGCGTGATCGCGAACGAAGAACGAACGAACAAAAAGAACAACAAATAAACAAATAAGACCTGGGAAGGAAATATTCTTTTGGGGTTTTTTTTGTTTTTTTTTGTGAGTAGAGATATTAAACAAGGAGGTACGGGGTGAACGACTGGGACGAAACAGAGAACGAAAATAATTTCAGCGCATTCGACGAATCGCTGAGAGAAAAACAAAACCACAAGGTCGGAGACGGTACGGTAGTCTTAGCCTACGAGTACTAGGCCGCAGAATACTCGATACCATTAACCGACGATTGTGTATACATGTACGAAAAATTAGCACCGAAAATTTTCCAAAAGATACGCTATAGGTACACACACCGAAAGATAGATACAGTCTCGACAAAAACACGATTGTGAAAGATCACTTAGCTTCGAGAGCGTGAGCGCATGGAGCAGCTTCGAAAAGACGTGACCTCGCCGTGATCTCAATTTGCTGCATTTGACTCCATTACGCACGAGGTAACGACGAAGAAGAAAGGCGGGTCTCCACCTCGTCATAGAGGGGAGGAGTAAGTCGGCCCCGCTCATCCAACCCAGAACGAGGGGTTTGGCTTGAGAGGGCGGAGAGAGAACACTTGGGGGAGGTTCGCAAAGGTTGAAGGGCGGGGCGTATATAACCCGCAGCGCGACGCTCCCCAAGGCAGATGAGCTTTTTGGAGAAGATTGAGGTCCGAAGAAGATTGAGAGAGAGGTGCGGCAGATGCGCGATCCAGCTAAAGCAGCCAAGAGAGAACGAGACGTGAGGGGGTGCTGATACTGAGCAATACGCCGAGACCCTCTAGGCCCTATTGCCGGCTGTGGAGACGCGGAGCTGCCAGCTGCTGTTCACTTCGAGCACGGAACGTGGACCTCGACGGTGTGGAATTGCCCGGACCTTCCTGCCCTGCCATCGGCTTGGACCTTCTCCTCCCTCCAGTGATTCCTGCCATCATTTCCCCCGTGTAAGTGTGCCCGTTTGTCCGTCTTTCATGTTGTCTTGGGGTATTAATTAAGACTGCCATATATATAAGCTAATCATTGCACTATGTCTCCTGCTCCTTCAATTGCCTTATAAATCATCTTTCTTTTCCTTTCTGCTTAGTGTGTATAAATAGTAATAAATCTTGTTATTCCCTACTTTGTCTTTACTTCTTCATGCCCTTTCGGTCACTTTAGAGGTTTCCATATTGAGTGTACGTGGCGTGATTCGGCCAACGTTCAGGATCGGGTTTAGTGAAGGCTAATGACTCGAACTTCGGGTTGCTAAAAAACCGCTCGGCAACTAACTAGACCATCCAAACCGGGTTTCGAGCGGTACTTGTCTCCCTAGTCTGCGGAGGGACGGATAAAGGTATTCGGGATAGACCCTGGACCCATAACCCTGATCCGTTCCATCCCGCGGGATAGCGTTACAAGTGCAAGGACCGGGGAGACGGCCAGCTTAACAGGACAAGGGGCTTGCTAACGGGAGAGCCATCCCCCGTATCCGTAACAATTGGTGTCAGGAGTGGGATTCGAACCTGGGACTAAATCTATTTAGCCCAAATTTTGGACACCAATTGTACTATTGGCCATAACAATTGGTGTCTGGGAGTGAGATTCGAGGCCCGAACCAAATTTTCTGTAACATAAAAAAAAAAAATTTGGTAGAAATTACGAGCGGCCGAAATTTTGTTTAACATCCCAAATTGAGTCGTGCCATGGACAATCAAGGCGATCGGATGCAGATGGGTGAGCTAGAAGAGGGGTTAGGGGTAACCCAGGACCACAGGGAAGAAATGGAGGAGAACAATGAGGAGGTGGTTGAGGGAGTATCAGGCACACAAAATGGCACCCTCGCGCACGTGGTTGAAGAGGCACAAAATGGCACCTCGCACATGGCGGCGAGAGCCGCGCCCTCTGTACCAACGGTTGAAGTCATGCAATCATTTATGGCTGGAATGGAGGCTCTTATGGCCGAGATGAGGGAGCAATTCAAAAATGACTGGGGAAACCAAATTAAAGAAATAACTGAGGAAATGGCGAGGGACAGAGTCGCATATGAGGTAAGGGAAGCGGAGAGGGACAGAGACCGCAGGTTGGGCGAAAGGGTCCCAGGGGTGCACGACGAGGTAAAGCGGGGCGAGAAGCGCTGGTTGGGCGAAGTGGAGAAAAGCGCGGGTAAAATGACGGAGGTAGAAATCGCGACCCGGGGTATGGGGCAGCCGGCGACCGCTGAAGTAGAGGGAATTTTTATAAAGCCAGCGGTCGAAAAATCAAAAGTAGCGGGTATAGTTAAAATTGAAGAGACGATGGAGGTAACCCAGGAATTGAAGGGAGAAATGGAAACTGTACAAAGTCCGTGCTCACATCACGATGCTGTGCTTAACCCAAATGGAAGTTTGCAGGTGCGCGTGGAGAAAAGGATCCCCCAGGTGAGTCGTGCTGTGTATTGTGCGGGGAGATTTTGTAGAAGGATGTTTGGCGACAAAAGAATTGTCGCGCGATTGGGGTCAATATGGCACCCGGGCGTTGGTGAAGGGTCCCGTGTGAGTGGAAATGGCGCGCGTGTGAAAAAAAAGTGTGCGTCAAGCGGTGAGCATGTTACGAAGCACGAGTGTGAAACCGAGTGCGAGCGAGAATGCACGTCGGGGTGTATGGAGTGTGACACAAGGAGTGAAAGCGATACGGAGTGTACGTGTGAGGGTGAGTGTGACACGGAGAGTAAAGTGGTGGTGGAGGGTGTGCGAGAATGCACACCTGGGATGAACGGCGAGAGTGTCCGAGAAAGCACACCTGAGTTGGTTGTGGCGCGGGTGTGGGAGAGCCCATTGAAGCGCGTGAGTGGGTGGATGCAAGAGTGCACGCCCATGATGAGTGTTACGGAGGAGAGGTGTGGAACGAGGTGTGCGAACGGCGAGTGTGCGCGAGAGGTGTGGTGTGCAACAGGGAGTGCGGTGGTGGAATGGACGGAGTGTGTGGGATGCACTGGAGGCGTTGGAACGCCAGGTTTTGTGAGTGTGAAACGGGTCGCGTATGCAAGTGAAGCATCGACATTGAACGGGTTAGCATTTAGGGCGACGGATAGCCGATGCGAGCACTCGGGGCGCGGTGCGCTTTGTTGGATGCCAGGCCCGGCGCGGATCGATGCTGCGTCGCTTCTCTTTGAAGCGTCGTTGCCGATTCGGGCTTGGCCCCGCCCCGCACGGTCGAGTCCGGGCCTTGTCGGGCGAGTCGACCGGTCCGGTTCAAGGGCGAGTGGGAGGAAGCGGACGGTGCCCCCTCGCGGGGACGGGGTTCCGACCGGGCGAGCCTCAGTCATCGGGCCCGGGACCGCAAGGTACCGAGCCGCGATGATGCGTGGAACCTCGGCCCGAGCATGCCCTCCTCCCCAGAGTCGTGAATGCCGGACGGATCCAACTGCAGGCGACCAAACCACCCGAATTCATTGCTCGGCTTTGCGAAGCCGAGTTTAATGATGTGACGACGCACCGAGGCTAGGATAAAGCGGACTGTGATGATGATGATAGTGTTTTTGATCCGAAATTTAGAAAAGTGAATAGAATTGGCAGTAATTGGAAAAATTTTGATTTGTTGCAATTGGATGAGCCAAATTGGTAGTGGGAGATACCCGATGTGGTAGGATGGCAACTCTGCCATCTCTCACAGTGGGGGCAAAGGAGCACTAGGTTTATGGGGTTTATGGCAGTGAAAACTAGCCCGGGAGGGTTAGGATATCGTGTGTAGGGATCTAGAGAGGATGACCTTAGGTAACGTTAAGATTAGGTAGTGACAATGATACCTGTAGTGGGGACGCAGGTAGATTAGTTTGGATGATAATGACGTGGTATGTGCTTAGTTTAAAGGGAAGACGGGGAGCACTAAGTTAGCAGGGCAACAGGTAGTTCAGATGATGCCGTGTGTATAGTTAAAAGGTGTGATTGCACAGGTGTGCAACTGAACAGGTGTATGGAGCAGTGTTTGAGGGAGTGATAGTGATGTGAGTTGTGCTGACCAAATGGTCCAGGAAGGAAAGAGGGTGCAAGTGGCACCAGGTGTGATTGCACAGGTGTGCAACAACAGGTGAATGGAGAACAGGTGTATGGAATAAATGGTCTGGAGTATATAGAGTATTGGAATGGATGGTCGTGGAGTGAGTATGGTGGAAACTGTGGAGTGGAGTGGATGGTGCGAAGGTGTGGATGGGGGAAAGGAGGATGGACCCCATCACGAATACCCGGGGAGGGTAGTGTAAGTGTTAGGTAGAGGGTACAGGTAAATTGTGGTTGGATATTGGCATCTGTGGTGCGTGGTGGAAGAATGGCATTTGGATGGGTGCATTAGTGTTGTGGAAATGGCTGGGCGTGTAGCCTGTTAGTGTGTGTAGTTGGTTGACACTCCGCCACTGTCAGGATGTCGGCCAGGTGAGGCCGCAGGTGGGCTCTGGGAGCCGGTAGAGTTGTTGTGGATGGGGCCCGAGGATCCGGAGGACGGACCCGGTAGCCCAGTGCCAGAGGGCACCGAGTGGGGTGACAGAGCCAGGAGGGGCCTTCCCCAGTTAGATAGGTTAGGGCGAGGAGATAGGTAAGCTCGGGTGTCAACTACAGTGGTGGAGGTGTGCAGGTGGGTAGACCTGCTGGGAGAGCTACACGCCCCAGTCCTGAAATTGTGCAAGGGCACAGGGAGTTGCATCGGGGGAGTGAGACCCCAAATTGAGGAAGCACCACAGTTTGGTCAATGGGAATTTGGTTCCTAAAACCACATAGAGTAAGATGGCCAATGGTTTGGCAGGGAAAGACCCCGGGTAGTGTAAAGTGTGTTAAAGTCATTTAGAGGATAGTTAGGATTAAGAATCTCCTCGCACCATCTACATCCACTCACCTGGGGTAACGTGGTACTCTGCACCATGCCATGGTTGTTTTTATTATTTTATTGTGCAAATGTCTGGAATGTGAGACGCATCATGACGTGGGTGTGACATTGTGCTTTGTTGTTCCATCTCTTCCTCCTTATGAGGATTGATGATGAATTGGGTGATGGCAAATTTTGATTAGTGGGATTGTGAAGACGAATTTGGTATAGGGGAAATATGAGGAAGACGTGACAGTAGTGACGAATTTGTAAATGTGTAGATTGTTGTAAATATGGGGTAAGGGCAAGGGTAGAGTAGGTGACGGGGGGGGGGGGGGGGGGTGACGTACGGTAGGGACGAGCTTTTCTCACTTCGCTCTCCGTACGCACTTCGCCTTGCATTGCCTTGTTTGATGTGTACCCTTGTGACCTTACCCCTCGCTCACCTGTCTTTTCCCCCCTTTGTCTCGCACCCGAGGACTGTGCGCCACTGGGCGTTGAGGGGAGCGTGCGGAGGTCGTCTTGTGTGCCAGGACCCTCGCAACCAGCATGCATTGCATTGATGTACCACTTTATGGACCGCTGTTCTGTGGCCAAGTACCACTTGATGGACCCCAGGTTCTGGGGCAGGGCACCTCTGTTGGAGACCGGCCATAGTGGCCAGGGAATCTTGCTTGCGGACCTCGGTAAGGTGGCACCTATGCCAAACAGGTGGACCACCCTTAGTTGGCCCCTGTGGCCCTAAATAAAAATGGACACGGTTTGTGCTTTTTATATTTCCAAGTAGGCCGCATGAAGCAAGAAGACATCGGGAAGAACATCGGCCCAGCAGAGAAGGAGAAGACCACCACCAGTTGTTTTTTTTGTGTGTTTATTACAAACAGTAATGACTGTGCACTGGTTGGTGCGGTTGGTGGTTGGTGCTTTTGGGTGCTTTGGTGTTATTGGTACTGGTGCATCGATGCAATGCGTGCTGTCTCCTCCCTCCCAACAGGAATTTCCTTCTCCTTGTTTCCCTAAAAAAAAACAAAAAAAAAACACAGGTCCTGTGTTGCGTTGTAAATAAGGAATCACGTCACTGTAAATAATGCTACCCACCGTAAATGTATAGCTTGAAAACAATTCCGCAATTCGGTTATCCTGTGGGCGCAAATCTGTTAGGCAGGGTGCAATGCAGCAGGGGGACATATTTATTTGTGTTTTAAAATTGTCACACTCAGGGTCAGGTTAATTGGAGAGGGAATTACACCTACGTGTCACACTAAAAGTAAAGTTTTATAGGCCTGAGCACGGGCCTGAAGGAAGGAGGGTGCAGTGTAACGAATTTGAGAAGTGTAACGAATTTGAGAAGTGTAACGAATTTGAGAAAGTGTAACGAATGTGAGAATTATGGTTTTGTTGTGTGTAACTGTCACCCTCCGTAATGTAAAGAAAGGTCGAAGCTCGTTCTCTTAGTTAATTCCATAAACCTACACACAGGACACCATATATCCTTTTAAATAGTTAGTCCCTTATTCTCTGTAGGTTAAGGATGTGTTTCCCAATAGTTTGACTCTTCATTGCACCGAATTAAATAAGAGTAGGCCCCTCCGACACCCCATGGCAGCTTCCAAGTGCCAGGTTTGCCAGGTTTGCTGCAATTGACTTCTTTAGCCACTTTGCTGCATTTCATCCCCTGTCCACTTTGCTGCATTTGACTCCATTACGCACGAGGTAACGACGAAGAAGAAAGGCGGGTCTCCACCTCATCATAGAGGGGAGGAGTAAGTCGGCCCCGCTCATCCAACCCAGAACGAGGGGTTTGGCTTGAGAGGGCGGAGAGAGAACACTTGGGGGAGGTTCGCAAAGGTTGAAGGGCGGGGCGTATATAACCCGCAGCGCGACGCTCCCCAAGGCAGATGAGCTTTTTGGAGAAGATTGAGGTCCGAAGAAGATTGAGAGAGAGGTGCGGCAGATGCGCGATCCAGCTAAAGCAGCCAAGAGAGAACGAGACGTGAGGGGGTGCTGATACTGAGCAATACGCCGAGACCCTCTAGGCCCTATTGCCGGCTGTGGAGACGCGGAGCTGCCAGCTGCTGTTCACTTCGAGCACGGAACGTGGACCTCGACGGTGTGGAATTGCCCGGACCTTCCTGCCCTGCCATCGGCTTGGACCTTCTCCTCCCTCCAGTGATTCCTGCCATCATTTCCCCGAGTAAGTGTGCCCGTTTGTCCGTCTTTCATGTTGTCTTGGGGTATTAATTAAGACTGCCATATATATAAGCTAATCATTGCAGTATGTCTGCTGCTCCTTCAATTGCCTTATAAATCATCTTTCTTTTCCTTTCTGCTTAGTGTGTATAAATAGTAATAAATCTTGTCATTCCCTACTTTGTCTTTACTTCTTCATGCTCTTTCGGTCGCTTTAGAGGTTTCCATATTGAGTGTACGTGGCGCGATTCGACCAACGTTCAGGATCGGGTTTAGTGAAGGCTAATGACTCGAACTTCGGGTTGCTAAAAAACCGCTCGGCAACTAACTAGACCATCCAAACAGGGGTTCGAGCGGTACTTGTCTCCCTAGTCTGCGGAGGGACGGATAAAGGTATTCGGGATAGACCCTGGACCAATAACCCTGATCCGTTCCATCCCGCGGGATAGTGTTACAAGTGCAAGGGCGGGGAGACGGCCAGCTTAACAGGACAAGGGGCTAATCACCCCTTGCTAACGGGAGAGCCGTCCCCCGTATCCGTAACAATATATATATATATATATACATATATATATATATATATATATATATATATATATATACATATATATGTATATACACTAGCTTGGCTCGACTCGCGGGAGTGTCGTTACTGAGGAACGGGCTTATTTTAGCGGAGGATAATGACTGTACCTGAGTTGCTGTGTGGCATGATTTACACCAATCATAATACAAACAATTACTTTGCACAAATGTATTTGTTGTGTTTGTGATATTACATTTTTATAGGCAATTTAGGTTGAATGTTTTTTTTTCAAGAAAGAACCCCTCAGCACACACATAGGGGAGGGGTAGGTCCAGACTGGAAGTTTGGGACGATTACACCTCACCACCAAGTAATTCAAAACACCTCACCACCATAAAACACGGAATAAAAACACCTCACAGCCATAAAACATGTAATAAAAACACCTCACCACCACGAAATTAAAAACACCTCACAGCCATAAAACACGGAATAAAAACACCTCACAGCCATAAAACACGTAATAAAAACACCTCACCACCACAAAATTAAAAACACCTCACAGCCATAAAACACGGAATAAAAACACCTCACAGCCATAAAACACGTAATAAAAACACACCACCACAAAATTAAAACACCTTACAGCCATAAAACACGTAATAAAAACACCTCACAGCCATAAAACACGTAATAAAAATACCTCACAGCCATAAAACACGTAATAAAAACACCTCACAGCCATAAAACACGTAATAAAAACACCTCACAGCCATAAAACACGTAATAAAAACACCTCACAGCCATAAAACATGCAATAAAAACACCTCACCACCACAAAACTAAAAACATCTCACAGCCATAAAAACACCTCACAGCCATAAAACACATAATAAAAACACCTCACCACCACAAAATTAAAAACACCTCACAGCCATAAAACATTTAATAAAAACACCTCACCACCACAAAATTAAAAACACCTCACCCATAAAACACGGAATAAAAACACCTCACAGCCACGAAATTAAAAACACCTCACAGCCATAAAACACGTAATAAAAACACCTCACAGCCACGAAATTAAAAACACCTCACAGCCATAAAATACGAAATAAAAACACCTCACAGCCATAAAACACGTCATAAAAACACTTCACCACCACGAAATTAAAACACCTCACCACCAAGCAATTCAAAACACCTCACCACCATGTGATTTAAAAACACCTCACCACCATGTGATTTAAAAACACCTCACCACCACATAATTCAAAATACCTCACCACCACGTGATTCAAAACCACCACAACGTTATTAAAAACACTTCACAACCACGGAAACAAAAGTTTGAGGGAGTTGTTAAGTGACAACACAGACACTGCCCAGATGTGTCGATATATAGATAAATGACTGTACCCGAGTTGCCGTTTTGTCATGGTTTAAACCAATCATAATTCAAACAATTATTTTGCACAAATGTATTTGTAATATACGTGATATCACATTTTATAAACAATTGAAGATGAAAAAAAAAATTTCCCCCCAAAAATAAATAAATAATAATAATTGGAAAATTTTTCAAAAACAATACCCTTAGGACATACCGACGGGAGAGATATGTGCATACCAGAAGTTTGGTACGATGTCACAAAAGTTTGAGAAAGTAGTTCAGTGACAAGACAACACAACACAAGACAACACAACACAACACAGGACAGGACAGTCGCTGCACATATATATATATATATATATATATATATATATATATATAAAATATATATATATATATATATATATATATATATATATATATATTGTTACAGACGCGGTTTTGGATGTTAGTTTACCGAGCGGTTTGGTATGACCGCGTCTGCACAGTTTACCCGATTCCACTCGAACGTTGGCCGAATCGCGCTATGCTAGATCAATGAAGGAAAGGACACAACGGCTGGGTTAAATGACACGACACCAGGGGTACAGTTCTCAAGACCTCCGGAGGAGGTTATAATATTTGTATGCAGAACGTTTAGATTACACGGACAAGAGGTACAGCATAGGAAGGTGGGCACTTAAACACGGTCTTATCTTAGCCCCGACAGACCACAGATAAACGGGACAAGACTGACTCACACAGGGATTGATGGCAAGGAAGGGCAGAATCGATGGCTCAAGGTGCACCTTGGCTCAGGGACAGGATCCACACGGTCCGGTCCAGATATGCGGGGAGGTATCGTCGCGCTGGAGGTGGCGTCTGTTTCTCCTCAAGCTGGCGGCGCATCTGACGTCACCTCCGGTAAGTGGCTGCGTATATCCAGCGGGGAGTGACACGCCCTCGGCTCGTTAGCTCCGCCCCAGGTGGAATCGGTCCGCCGCTTCTTATTGGGTGCGGGGGGGTTACCGGGCTCCGCCCTTGACGAGGAGCTGACAGTGAGCCCCTTCGTGGTAACCCCGTCGGAGCGCATGGTCAATGGCGGCTAACCAAGCCGGAGTGAGGACGCGCACTCCCCGCGCGCTGTTGTTGTTGTTGTTGTTTCATGAGATGATGGGAGGATGCGGAGATGAGGTTGTGGGGAGGTATTGGGAGGTCCTAAACTCACTACTGGTGCCATACAATCACATTCTGGTGCAACGAAGAGTCAGAATTAATGGAAATGAGTCCTTAACTGACATAGACTAAGATTAACTAGCAAGATGTCCTATAGTTGTCTACGTGAGATGCGGTGAACCTGGGCACGACATTTAATGGGGGAAAAAGTGGAAGGTCGGTTCTACAGAGTGTTGTTTACAGACAATGGGACTAGGGAATGGGGGATTGGGGATAGTTGGGGAGTATTGGGGAAATAGGGGAATATTTACAAGCGGATATGGATGGAGGCCAAATCCCATATCCGCAACATTGCACCCTTCTCTACCTCGGGGCGTCCCGACCCGATAAATCTTTACCTACGTTAGTGTGGCACTCAGATGTAGTTCCCTCTACTATTAACTCTACCCTGAGTGCGACAGTTTTACAGATGTTTACAAATGAGTAAATATGTCCCCCTGCGACGTTGCACCCTTCTCCTCACAGAAACACACCCACAGGATAACCGAATCGCGGAAAGAATTCTCAAACTAAACATACAGCCGGTAGGGAGCATTATTTACACAAGACTACGCTGATATTTACACTACGATCCAGGACCTGTTTTTGGAGGAACACATGCAGATGTTATGCATAGAGAGAGCACGCATGCCAGCATCGATACACCAACCCACGAGTGCTCTGTGGCCTTACGGCCTTTAATAATGTGCAGAGCACCCCATCCAAGCACCAAAAGCACCACCCCATAACACAGTCAGCACCATCCGGTGCACCAATAAAGTGTTCAATAATCACCGGTGGTGTCGCAGCCGGCCGATGTTCTGCCGCTGGTCTTGCCTTCGTGTGGTGCACTTGGCCTTCTGGCTTCTTTCAAAAATAAAGAAAGGTGCCAACCGCGTCCATTTCTGTATTGTGGCCGTCAGGGGGCCAACTAAAAGTGGTTCACCTGTATGGCATAGGTGCCACGTTGACCCATAGGTCCATCCACGGGTGGTGCTTGCCCGCAAGAGAACTGCGGTCCATGGTGGGCGGCCACAAAAATTGCGGTCCATATGGTGTATCGATCCCGGCAGCAAGCAGCGAAAGTGCAGGCCCACAACTGCGGAGCCAGCACCTCTCTCTCCTCACTCTCTGCCCCAAAGCCAGATCCTCGGAGGTGGGAGACAAAAGAAGAAGACAAGTGAGTAAGGTGGTAAGGGCGCAAAAGTGCACGCAATATAAGGTAATGCACACTCGGGGCACATGGGAACCAGGTGAGACAGGTACGTTCCTACCGTACGCCCCCCCCCCCCCACCAGGTAACCTACATGGCCCCTCCCTTACCCCTTACTGTATCCACAAAACACAACACTACCCATAAACATCTACTTTACAAATCAACAAACGTCCCTACTGTCTTCCCCGTTCCTCCCATAAACCAAATTCGTCTTCTCTCCCTCCTAACCAATCAAATTTGCCATTTTCAACTCTCATCAAAATTTGCCATCTCCAACTCAACATCATAATTTGCCATCACCAATTCATCATCAGTCCCTCCTAGGGAGGGAGAGATGGAATCACCCCAATGTCTCATCCACGTCGTGATGCGTCTCACCAATCCACACAGCAATTCTCATTTCCTGCACACAGAACAAAGAAAACACAGGTGTGGAGTCATCATCACCACCTCAGGTAAGTGGCTGCGTATGGTGCGACAGGTTCATCAATCCTAACTATTTCCTAAATGACTTTAACAACTTTACATTACCCGGGGTCTTTCTCCTGCCAAACCATTGGCCCTCTTACACTATGGGTTCTAAAAACCAATTCCCATTGACCAAACTGTGGTGCTTTTCAATTTGGGGTCTCACTCCCCCGATTCATCTCCCGGTGCCCTCGCACAATTTCTGGGCCGCGACGTGTAGCTCTCCCAGCAGGTCTACCCACCTGCACACCTCCACCACCGTAGTTGCCACCCGAGCTTACCTGCTCCTTACCCTAACCTAACTACCTGGGGAAGGCCCTCTGGCGCTCTCCCCACTCGGTGCCCTCTCTGGCACTGGGCTACCCGGGTCCGTCCTCCGGATCCTCGGGCCCCACTGACACTAACGGCTCCCAGAGCCCACCTGCGGCCTCACCTGGCCGACATCCTCACAGTGGTGGAGTGCCCAACCAACTACACACACTAACAGGCTACACGCCCAGCCATTTCCACAACACTAATGCACCCATCCACAATACCATTCTGCAACCGCACCACAAATGCCAATATCCAACCACAATTTACCTATACCCTCTACCTAACACTTACACTACCCACCCCGGGTATCCGTGATGGGGGTCCACTCTTCCCCCATTCACACCTTCGCACCATGCACACCACTCCGTACCACTTACTCCAACTCTCTCCACACCAGTCATTCTCTGCTCCATATATTCCACACACCTGCACTTGCACACCTGTGCTCTCACTCTTGGTGCCACCTGCACCCTTCTCTCCCCAAGCGCATTCGCGCTGATCCACACACTCACTACTCATACACTGCTCCACACACCTGTCCAGTTCTCACACAGCATCATCTCATCTAACTACTCCCCTCTGAAACTTGCGCTTCCCAGTCGTCCCTTTAAACTATTGCGCTCCCACGTCATTATCATCCACACTAATCTACCTGCGTCCCCACTACAGGTATCAGTCACTAACTAAACTTAACGTTACCTAATGTCATCTTCGCTAGATCCCTATCAATATCCTAACCCACCCGGGCTAGTTTTCACTGCCATCAACCCCATAAGCTATAGCGCATTTGCCCCACATCATGGGAAGGGTGGCAGGGATGCCACCCTTACCCACCGTCATACGGCGCGAGTGGGACCTTGTGGGACCACCTCGTATGTGAGTCGTTGCCCGCCTGCCGGACCCCGTGCGTCGCCCCTTGCGGGGTCAGCGCGGGGCCGAACCGGCCGGGCCCCCACAGTACATTACCCCCAAGGGGCTCTCGTGCCTCCCCTGTCCCTCTAACAACTACCCCTGTTGGTGTCGATGCATGGGTCACACTTCCGCAACCCGCTACCCATTCCATACCACCACAACCTTGCTCACCCACACCTCGCACCTCTCGTTCCATACCCTCCGGACCAGCCATACACCTCACTCTTGGCCTCTCACGAACATCCGGGTCTATCTCGACCCCCAAGCTTATTAAATCACCTGGCGCATCATACGCACGACCATATTGGTCACCACTTACACCGGGTCCTCTTTCTCTTCGCTTCTCCTCCATCACCTGCGAATCCCTCATCCGGTTAATGAGCACATCATCACGATCCGAACACAGACTTTGGACCAATTCTTTTACCTCCTCCTTTATCTCTTTCTTATCCTCTCTCCGTCGCTTCTTAATTTCGCTCACCCCTTCTTCCACTTCTTCTAATTTCTGCTTCACCTCTTTCATCTCCTCGTGCGCCCCTTTAAGTTCTTCCTCTAACTCCAC
Source organism: Myxine glutinosa (assembly GCF_964187855.1). NCBI lineage: Eukaryota > Metazoa > Chordata > Myxini > Myxiniformes > Myxinidae > Myxine > Myxine glutinosa. The sequence goes on from NC_136267.1 coordinate 108,105,360, forward strand.
TTAATTTTTTTCTATGTGCTCCCGCACCTCCCGCTCTTTAACCTCCATCACCTCTACCACCTTGTCCATTTTCCTCGTCAGGTCCTCATGTACCGTCTGACACTCTTTTTTAATTACCCCTACGTCCTTTTTCATCTCCTTCTGTGTCGATTTAAAACCCTCTATTACCGCTGTGTTCTTCTTTACCTGGTCCCCCAACTCCTTTTGTCCCACTGTCAGTTGTTCTACTCCCAGCGTCAACTCCTCTATACCACCTTGCAATTTTACAGTCCCCTTTCTCACCTCCTTCTCCATGCGCTCCTTACAGTGCCTCACCTCCTCGCGCACTCCTCCGACCTCCTCACTCACACCTCTTCTGATCTCCTCTCCCATCACTTGCATCTCCTGCCCAGATGCCACCCTCATCTGCTCCATTTCCTCCCTGTGAGCATCCAGTTTAGTTTCTACCCCCATTCTGACCCCCTCTATCTGCTGCCCCATTTGTTTAACTTCCCTTTCCGCTTGGTCCCTCATGTCCCTCAATTTGCCTTCCATACTGTTTTCTAACCCCTCTAACCCCTTTTGCATCCCTTCCATTTGATTCTCTTGAGCGGCCATTCTGTTTTCTACCCCCATTAACCCATGTTTCACCCCTTCTATCCCATTGTCTAACCCCTCTAATTTCTTGTCTAATCCCTCACCGGTACCCCTCGCTTCGTCCCTCATTACCCCCATTTGGTTTCCCATTACCCCCAATTGGCCCTCCAATCGCTCACTCTGAGCATCCATCCGGTTCCCCATTACCCCCATCATTCTGCTTTCCATTTCTTCGCTATTCTTGTCCATAAGGGCCTTCATTTGTATAAAAAAAAGGTTCAAATCTACCAGCGGCGCTACTACGGTCGCGGGCGTGGACGCCGTGGCCATGTGCGAGGCGCCATTTTGCGCGCCCGTAACCTCGTGCGCGACGACGCTATTTTGCGACCCTGCCACCCTCACTGCTTCGCTCTCCTCATGTCCCTCATTTTGGTCCTGGATCGACCCTGCCTCACTCTCCTCTACCGGAACCCAGCCGTCTTGGTCTGCCATAGCGCGACTTTCAAAATTCGGGTTTTTATTTTTTTTTGTAAAACACAATCGGATTTCGCCGTTATAATTTCGAGCGCGTGAAACGCGCTCCGGATCGAATCCCACTTCCCGACACCAAATGTTACAGACGCGGTTTTGGATGTTAGTTTACCGAGCGGTTTGGTATGACCGCGTCTGCACAGTTTACCCGATTCCACTCGAACGTTGGCCGAATCGCGCTATGCTAGATCAATGAAGGAAAGGACACAACGGCTGGGTTAAATGACACGACACCAGGGGTACAGTTCTCAAGACCTCCGGAGGAGGTTATAATATTTGTATGCAGAACGTTTAGATTACACGGACAAGAGGTACAGCATAGGAAGGTGGGCACTTAAACACGGTCTTATCTTAGCCCCGACAGACCACAGATAAACGGGACAAGACTGACTCACACAGGGATTGATGGCAAGGAAGGGCAGAATCGATGGCTCAAGGTGCACCTTGGCTCAGGGACAGGATCCACACGGTCCGGTCCAGATATGCGGGGAGGTATCGTCGCGCTGGAGGTGGCGTCTGTTTCTCCTCAAGCTGGGGGCGCATCTGACGTCACCTCCGGTAAGTGGCTGCGTATATCCAGCGGGGAGTGACACGCCCTCGGCTCGTTAGCTCCGCCCCAGGTGGAATCGGTCCGCCGCTTCTTATTGGGTGCGGGGGGGTTACCGGGCTCCGCCCTTGACGAGGAGCTGACAGTGAGCCCCTTCGTGGTAACCCCGTCGGAGCGCATGGTCAATGGCGGCTAACCAAGCCGGAGTGAGGACGCGCACTCCCCGCGCGCTGTTGTTGTTGTTGTTGTTGTTTCATGAGATGATGGGAGGATGCGGAGATGAGGTTGTGGGGAGGTATTGGGAGGTCCTAAACTCACTACTGGTGCCATACAATCACATTCTGGTGCAACGAAGAGTCAGAATTAATGGAAACGAGTCCTTAACTGACATAGACTAAGAATAACTAGCAAGATGTCCTATAGTTGTCTACGTGAGATGCGGTGAACCTGGGCACGACATTTAATGGGGGAAAAAGGGGAAGGTCGGTTCTACAGAGTGTTGTTTACAGACAATGGGACTAGGGAATGGGGGATTGGGGATAGTTGGGGAGTATTGGGGAAATAGGGGAATATTTACAAGCGGATATGGATGGAGGCCAAATCCCATATCCGCAACAATATATATATATATATATATATATTGTTGTGGATATGAGGATTGTGTTTTTTTATTGTTTTATTGTGGACCCTCCTTCCTCCAGTTGTGTATAAAGGTCAAAAGGGCATCCCGTAATTAGGTCATAAACAATCATGTTTAGCCAATCATAGATTTCCTGCTTGTTGGTAGTTATTTCCTTATTCTGTGTATTAGGCTAAGGATTTGTCTTCCATTAATTGACACTCCATTGCACCAAATTCAAATAGATAGATCCCCTTTCAAGCCCCATTCCCAAAGCCCCATTCCCAAAGCCTCAATTGCCAACTGCATTCGCCGCAGCTATTGGGCGGTTTTCACCGCGACTCCATTAGCCATGAGGTAGGCTTGGAGAAGAAGGGGGAGGAGCCGCCGAATCCTGGGCGTGCCCGCCCATCGTCATCAAGGGTGGAGCCAGAGGGCCCGGGCCGACCAATCAGGGCCGAGGCGAGCTCACCGATGGGCGTGTTCTAGCGGCCGGCGGCTTGATCGCCAGCGGGGATATAAAAAGCGCGAGCGGAAGCCTTTGACAGAAGTGCAAAGAAAGAGTTGCGAGAAGTGCAAAGAAAGAGTTGCACCAAGGATCGCTGAAAGGAGAGTCAGAGATACGGCAGAAGAACAAGTGCGAAGTGCGAAGTGCCAAGAAAGAGTTGCGCCCCACCAGTAGTTTGGCTCCACCAGCAGTTTGGCTCCACCAGCAGTTTTGGCTCCACCAGCAGCTGTGACGCCACCAGGGTGCACGTATCGCGGCAGCCCGCACGACAGCAGCTAGGGCGTTGACGGCGGCTGCTGGACGTGTCGATCGAGGAAGGGCGGCGGCTGCTGACTCCCGGGCCGACCGTGCTCCGGTTCGAGCGGAGCGTTCCTCTCCTTCCAGTCCTTCCATTCCTGCCTGCAATTTCCCCATTCGTGTGAGTTTGCTCGTAGTCTGTTTTGTGTGTCTTGTCCTGGGGTACTAATTAAGACTGTAGGTAAGCTAGCATTGCACTGTGTCTCCTTGATTCCTTCTGTCTCCTTGGTTATTTTGGTCCTGTAAATAGCAAATAAATTATATTCGTATTTCCTACTTCTGTCTTCCTCTTCTTCACATCCATGTCGCCTTTGTCTTTTCCCCATTGAATATCTGTGGCACGATTTGGCCCACGTTTAAGGAATCGGGTCTTAGTAATTGTTAATCGTTCGGGTCGAGGCCGCCATCCGCTCGGCAAATCAAAACCTTATCCGCGATCCGCAACAATTGGTGCCAGGAGCGAGATTCGGACCTGAAGCGCGAATAGCGCACTCAAAATTACGGGTGGCCCAAAATTTTGTTTTATTTAAAATCTGAAATTTGGAAATCGTGCCATGGATAGTCAAGGCGGCGGGATGCCGGTGGGGGAACTAGAAGAGGGGTTAGGGGTAACCCAGGACCAGAGGGAGGAAATGGAGGAGAGAAAATAATGATAATGTGGTTGAGGAGGTGTCAGGTGCACAAAATGGCGCCCTCGCGCACGTGGTTACAGCGGCACCAAATTTAGCGGCGCCCGTGACCGTAGCAGCACCGGTGGATTTGAACCTTTTTATGATGCAAATGGAGGCCCTTATGGCCAAGAATAGTGAGCAATTGGGAAACCAAATCGTAGGGTTGGAAATCAGAATGAGGGACGAAGCGAGAGGTACTAGTGAGCAATTAAGAGACGGGTTAAACAATATGGGAAATAAATTTGAGGCGTTAGACAACGGGATAAAAGAGGTAAAGAATGGGTTAACGGGGCTAGAAGATAAGATGGAAGGCAAATTGCGGGAAGTAGGGGAGCAATCCGCCTGGGAAATCAAACGGATGGGGAACCAGATAGAGGAGGTGAAAATCGGGTTAGAAGGTAAATTGGATGCTCAGAGGAATGAATTGGAACAGATGAGGGCGGCATCTACTAAAGAAATGGAGGAGATGAAGAAGGAAATAAGATGAGGTGTAAGCGAGGAGGTCTCGGGGGTACGCGAGGAGGTAAAGCGAGGTGAGAAGTGTATGGTGAAAGAGGTGAGGAATAATACGGCAAGGTTACAAGAGGTCACAGAGGGGGTGAGTGAAATTAAGAAGAGACAGAGGGAAACTAAGAGAGAAATACAGGAGGAGGTGATGGAATATGTACAAGGTCGGTGCTCAAATCGTGATGGTGTGCTTGCTAACCAAATAAAGAGTTTGCAGGTGGCGGAGGAGGTGCGGAAACGAGGTGCCGAGGTGAGTGGTGATATACGTGGAAATGTATATGGTATGAGGGGAGAGTCAGTTGGCTTGGGGGTTGGCTTGGATCCGGGTGTTCGTGAGAGGCCGTTGGTGAAGTGTGCGACAGGTACGGTGTGCGAAGGGGGAGGTGTGCGAGAATGTCCGACTATGGGGTGTGTGAGGGAAAAAGTGCGCGCCGAGGAGTGAGTGTGCTGTCGAGAGTGAGTTGGTCGTAGCGCGTGTGCGGGGGGGGCACATGGAAGCGTGGAGTGGGGAGTGTTACAGGGGATGTAATGAGAGAGTGCACACCTGCGGTGAGTGTTATGGAGGGTGTAACGGGAGAGAGTGCGCAAGAGGATGCGCGAGAAAGGTGTGTAACGGACGGGTGCATAAGGACAGAGTGCGCGGTCGAGAGTGAGGGTAAATGCGCGACCGAGTGTGGTGGTAAAAGTAGTGAGAGTGACACGGAGCGTGAGTTGGTTGTGGCAGGTGAGAGAGGATGTACACCTGGAATGGAAGGATGCACACCTGGAATGGTAGAGCGCGTATGGGAATGCACACTTGAGTTAGTAGTGAGGCACGTGATTGGGTGTGCAAGTGAGTGCACACCCGTGGTTGTCACAGAGGAGGTGACCGAGGAGGGGGCGCGAAGAGGTTTGTTGGTGAGGTGTGTGAACGACGAGTGTGTGCAAAGGTGTGCGGTGGTCAGGTGTGTGACCAAGTCTGTGAGCGGAATGAATGTACCTGAGTGTGTAAGAGAAGGTGCAATGACGAGGAGCATGGGAACGGCTGGATGTATGAGCAAGGAACAGGCTGCGGGGTGTAAGCATGCAAGTGGAGCATCGACGCTAACCGGGTTAGCGGTTAGAACGACGTTTAGCCGAAGCGGGCCCTCGGTGCATGCAGGGCAGCTTTGCGTGCCACGGGAATCCGCGGGGATCGTGACCGCGGCGGTTTCGAAATAACCGCCGTGCGGGATCCACGCCGGGCCGCGCTCTGACCGGCCGCGTGCGTGCTCCACTAAGCGGAGCGGGCGGCCCGGTAGGAAGGGTCGTCATGGCGACCCCTTTTTATTGCGGCGTTCCGGCAGGGCGAGATCGGGCCATTGGACGGCTCCGTGCCGAGATGGTGCATGGGATCTCGGCCCGGGTAAACCTCCTTCCCTGCACCGAAGGCCGGACGGATCCAGCCGCCGGCACCAAACAACCCGCGTTCATTGCTCGGCTTTACGAAGCCGAGCTTTGGAGATGAATTGGCACACCGAGGGGCTGTCGTGAGTAGATGTGTGATGAGGATAGTGTTTTGGACCCGAAATTGAAAAAAACAAAATTTGATGATTGGCAAGGATTGGCAGAGTGATGATTGGCAGATGATTGGTAGTGATTGGCAAATTTTTAATTGGCTGGAATTTGGTGTGCAAAATTGGTAGTTAGAGATACCCGATGTGGTGGGATGGCAACTCTGCCATCTCTCACAACGGGGGCAAAGGAGCAATAGATTTATGGGGTTGGCAGTGAAAACTAGCCCGGGAGGGTTAGGATATCGTGTGTGGGGATCTAGAGAAACGACCTTAGGTAACGGTAAGATTAGGTAGTGACAATGATACCGGTAGTGGGGACGCAGGTAGATTAGTTGGATGATAATGACGAGGGAGCGCAATAGTTTAAAGGGACGACTGGGAAGCGCAAGTTCCAGAGGGGAGTAGTTAGATGAGATGATGCCGTGTGTTTGAGGATCGGAAGTGTATTGAGCAGGGTATGAGTAAATGATTGTGAGTGTGAGTTGTATTGAGATTGCACAGGTGTGCAACTGGACAGGTGGATGGAGCAGTGTATGAGTGAGTGATGGTGATGTGTATTGTGTTGACCAAATGGTCCAGGGAGGAAGGAGGGTGCAGGAGGCACCAGGTGTTTGCACAGGTGTGCAACTACAGGTGTATGGAGAATGGTTGTATGGAATAAATGGTATGGAATATATGGAGTATGGAATGGATGGTCGTGGAGTGAGTATGGTGGAAACTGTGGAGTGGAGTGGATGGTGCAAAGGTGTGGATGGGGGAAAGGAGGATGGACCCCATCACGAATACCCGGGGAGGGTAGTGTAAGTGTTAGGTAGAGGGTACAGGTAAATTGTGGTTGGATATTGGCATCTGTGGTGCCTGTGGAAGAATGGTGCTTGAATGGGTGCATTAGTGTTGTGGAAATGGCTGGGCGTGTAGCCTGTTAGTGTGTGTAGTCGGATGGGCACTCCACCACTGTGAGAATGTCGGCCAGGTGAGGCCACAGGTGGGCTCTGGGAGCCAGTAGAGTTGTGGATGGGGCCCGAGGATCCGGAGGACGGACCCGGGTAGCCCAGTGCCAGAGGGCACCGAGGGGTGACAGAGCCAGGAGGGGCCTTCCCCAGGTAGATAGGTTAGGGTGAGGAGCTAGGTAAGCTCGGGTGGCAACTACAGTGGTGGAGGTGTGCAGGTGGGTAGACCTGCTGAGAGAGCTACACGACCCAGCCCGGAAATTGTGCAAGGGCACCGGGAGATGAATCGGGGGAGTGAGACCCCAAATTGAGAAGCACCACAGTTTGGTCAATGGGAATTTGGTTCTTAAAACCGCATAGAGTAAGATGGCCGATGGTTTGGCAGGGAAAGACCCCGGGTAGTGTAAAGTGTGTTAACGTCATTTAGAGGATAGGTAGGATTAAGAATTTCCTCGCACCATCTACATCCACTCACCTGGGATGACGTACCTCCACACCATGCCAGGTTGTTTTTATTATTTTTATTGTGCAAATGTTTGGAATGTGAGACGCATCATGACGTGGGTGTGACATTGTGCTGATGTTCCATCTCTCCCTCCTTATGAGGATTGATGATGAATTGGTGATGGCAAATTTGGTTAGAGGGATTGTGGAACGAATTTGGTAGAGGGGAAAAGTGGGGAAGACGTGACGAAAGTGACGAATTTGTAATGTGTAGATTTTGTACATATGGGGTAAGGGCAAGGGTAGAGTAGGTTACAGGGGGGGTGACGTATGGTAGGGATGAGCTTTTCTCCGATTCGTCTCCATACGCACCTCGCCTTGCATTGCCTTGTTTGATGTGTACCCTTGAGACCTTACCCCTCGCTCATCTGTCTTTCCCCCCCCCCCCCTTTGTCTCCCACATGAGGACTGTGCGCCGCTGGGCGCCGAGGGGAGCGTGCGTGAGTCCGCCATTGTGCGCCCGAAACTCCGGAACCAGCTGTCTGCATCGATGCACCACCTTATGGACCAAATGTCTGTGGCTGAGCACCATTTATGGACCCCATGGGTTGGGGCATGGCCCCTCTGCTGGAACCGGCCATGAAGGCCCGAGATCTTGCTGGCGGACCTTGGTCACAGGGCACCGATGCTCTACAGGTGAACCACACATAGTCGGCCCTGTGGGCCATAAATAAATAAAAATGGACACGGTTGTGCACTTTCATTTTATTATTGCAAATAGGCCGCCAGCAAAGAAGATGACAACATCTGGAAGAACCATGGCCAGCAGAGGGAGCCGAAGAGGAAGACCAGCACCAGGGTTTGTTGTTTTTATTTTTATTGAACAGTGATGACTGTGCACCGATTGGTGCTTGAGGGTGTATTGGTGCATTTTTGGGTGCTTCATAGTGCGTCGATGCAGTGCAGACTGTCCCCACCCCCCCCCCCCCCAAAAAAGAACAATCACAGGTCCTGGGTTAGTTTTGTAAATAAAATAGCGTCATTGTAAATAATGCGCCCCCACCGTAAGTGTTTTAGTTTGAAGACCATTCCGCAATCCGGTTAGTTGTGGGCATGAATCTGTTAGGCAGGGTGCAATGGAGCAGCGGGATATATTTATTTATGTTTTAAAACTGTCACACTCAGGGTCAGGTTAAAGGTAGAGGGAACTACACCTACGTGCCACACTAAAAGTAAAGGTAAGAGGCCCGGGACGTGCCTAAGAGGAGGAGGGTGCAGTGTTGTGGATATGAGGATTGTGTTTTTTTATTGTTTTATTGTGGACCCTCCTTCCTCCAGTTGTGTATAAAGGTCAAAAGGGCGTCCCGTAATTAGGTCATAAACAATCATGTTTAGCCAATCATAGATTTCCTGCTTGTTGGTAGTTATTTCCTTATTCTGTGTATTAGGCTAAGGATTTGTCTTCCATTAATTGACACTCCATTGCACCAAATTCAAATAGATAGATCCCCTTTCAAGCCCCATTCCCAAAGCCCCATTCCCAAAGCCTCAATTGCCAACTGCATTCGCCGCAGCTATTGGGCGGTTTTCACCGCGACTCCATTAGCCACGAGGTAGGCTTGGAGAAGAAGGGGGAGGAGCCGCCGAATCCTGGGCGTGCCCGCCCATCGTCATCAAGGGTGGAGCCAGAGGGCTTGGGCCGACCAATCAGGGCCGAGGCGAGCTCACCGATGGGCGTGTTCTAGCGGCCGGCGGCTTGATCGCCGGCGGGGATATAAAAAGCGCACGCGGAAGCCTTTGACAGAAGTGCAAAGAAAGAGTTGCGAGAAGTGCAAAGAAAGAGTTGCACCAAGGATCGCTGAAAGGAGAGTCAGAGATACGGCAGAAGAACAAGTGCGAAGTGCCAAGAAAGAGTTGCGCCCCACCAGTAGTTTGGCTCCACCAGCAGTTTGGCTCCACCAGCAGTTTTGGCTCCACCAGCAGCTTTGACGCCACCAGGGTGCACGTATCGCGGCAGCCCGCACGACAGCAGCTAGGGCGTTGACGGCGGCTGCTGGACGTGTCGATCGAGGAAGGGCGGCGGCTGCTGACTCCCGGGCCGACCGTGCTCCGGTTCGAGCGGAGCGTTCCTCTCCTTCCAGTCCTTCCATTCCTGCCTGCAATTTCCCCATTCGTGTGAGTTTGCTCGTAGTCTGTTTTGTGTGTCTTGTCCTGGGGTACTAATTAAGACTGTAGGTAAGCTAGCATTGCACTGTGTCTCCTTGATTCCTTCTGTCTTTATTTTATTATCCTTCCTTCTCCTTGGTTATTTTGGTCCTGTAAATAGCAAATAAATTATATTCGTATTTCCTACTTCTGTCTTCCTCTTCTTCACATCCGTGTCGCCTTTGTCTTTTCCCCATTGAATATCTGTGGTACGATTTGGCCCACGTTTAAGGAATCGGGTCTTAGTAATTGTTAATCGTTCGGGCCGCGGCCGCCATCCGCTCGGCAAATCAACACCTTATCCGCGGTCCGCAACAATATATATATATATATATATATATATATATATATATATATATATATATATATATATATATATATATATATATATATAGATATATATATACATATATATATATATATATATATATATATATATATATATATATATATATATATATATATATATACATATACATATATATATATGCATATATATACAGCCACGTGAAAAAGTAAGTACACCCCATGTAAAGTTTTGACTTTTTCAACATATTTCAACATACAGCTATTTGATCTTCATTTCAACAATATTGACAGATAAAGGTGATATAATATAACAAATATCATGAAACATTTACATTTTGTAGTCCATTGTATAATTTAAATAAACATAAATGCAAATTTCGCATGTGGAAAAAGTAAGTACACCCCTACATTTATCACTACTTCAAATACCTAAAATGAGAATCAGGTGCACCAGCTCAGGTGCAAATGATTCGAACATCGTCAGAGAGGATACTGGAGGAACCTGTCTTCTTTAAACTTCAGACATTTAGTTTGGTTTGCTCTTTCTTGTTGAAGTGTGCGGCGTCACCATGCCTAGATCAAAAGAGCTCTCTGAGGCCTTCCGAAAGAAGGTTATATATGCCCATGAAGGGATTTAAAAAGATCTCCAAACAATTTGAAATCAATCATTCGACTGTTCGGAAGATCTTCTACAAGTGGAGAAGATTCCAAACAACTGCCAACTTGTTCAGGCCAGGCCGCCCCAGCAAGTTCAGCCCGAGAGCAGACCGCAAGATGCTGAAAGAAGTCTCTAAGAACCCCAGAATGTCATCACGGGACCTACAGGTAGCTCTTGCCACTGTTGATGTCAAAGTGCACGAGTCTACCATTAGAAAGAGGCTGCACAAATTTGATCTACATGGGAGGTGTGACAGGAGGAAACCTTTGCTGTCCAGAAAGAACATCAGGGCAAGACTAAAGTTTGCCAATGAACACCGAGGCAAAGACCAGCACTTCTGGAACAATGTGCTCTGGACAGATGAGTCAAAGGTAGAGCTATTTGACCACAGTACCAGAAGACATGTTTGGCGAAAACCAAAGACAGCATTTGACCACAAGAACCTGATACCAACTTTAAAGCATGGTGGTAGAAATATGATGGTTTGGGGCAGCTTTGCTGCATCAGGGCCTGGGCAGCTCTCCATCATCAAATCCACTACTAATTCTTCATTGTACCATAGGGTGCTTGAGGATAATGTGAGGCCATCTGTCGGAGAGTTGAAGCTCAACCGAAGGTGGACCTTGCAACATGACAATGACCCTAAACATACCAGTAAATCCACCAAGGAATGGCTGAAAAGAAAGAAATGGAGGGTTCTGGAATGGCCAAGTCAAAGCCTGGATCTAAATCCCATCAAGATGTTGTGGGGGGATTTGAAACGAGCTGTGCATGCAAGAAACCACTCAAACATCGCACAGCTGAAAGAATTCTGCATGGAGGAGTGGGCAAACATTTCTCCCAGTCGATGTCAGAGACTGGCAGACAGTTATAAGAAACCCCTACTTGAGGTTGTTTCTGCCAAAGGGGGCAATACCACCTATTAGAGCCAAGGGTGTACTTACTTTTTCCACATGTGAAATTTGCATTTATGTTTATTTAAATTATACAATGGACTACAAAATGTAAATGTTTCATGATATTTGTTATATTATATTGAAGGAACTGCGCTCCAACGCGAGTCGAAAGAATTGACGCGAGACGGAATTCGTCCGAGTTGCTTTATTGAAACAAAACAGCTCAGGTATTCTGACAAGCCCGTTTATCGGGCAGCAATATATATACACATTTATGTCGGGAAGTTTGCCCGGCAAAAGCTATACCGGGCATGCCCGGGTGTCAAGGGCGAGCCTTGGAAAGGCGAGTCTGGACCTGCCCGGGCGTGTTTGGCTGCGGCCTGGCAAGTCGAGGCTGGGCGTGCCCGGGCGCTCTGGACGAGCCCTGGAAAGGCGATAGTGGGCATGCCCGGACGCTCTGGGCGAGCCCTGGAAAGGCGATAGCGGGCATGCCCAGACGCTATGGGCGAGCCCTGAAAAGGCGATAGCGGGCATGCCCGGACGCTCTGGGCGAGCCCTGGAAAGACGAGACCGGGCGTGCCCGGGAGGTTCAGGTGTGCCCGGGAACAGTGAGTCCGGGCATGCCCGGGAGAGGCGCGTCTGGCCGTGTTCTGGCCGGTGCAAGGCGATTGTGTGCATCCAGCGGTAACCGCTACACACGCCCCTCCAGAATCGACCTGCACCGGCAGGGTCAATTTAAGGGGGGTCCGGATGACCCGGCCGAAGCGACCCCTGGAGAGTCGTGGGGAGGGGTCCGACGTGGTGGTGGGTGGTCGAGCGGGGGGAACTGTGGACGGGGGGCGGCCTCGCCGCGGAGGAAGGGCCAACCGTGGTGGTCGGTCGACGTCCATGTGCGCCGGTTTGAGGTGGTCCACAGAAATCCGGTCCGGCCGGCCGCCGAAGTCGACGATGAAAGACTTGTCGCCCCGTCGCAGGACCCGGAAGGGCCCGTCGTACGGCGGCCGGAGTGGCCCCCGGTGCGCGTCATGACGCACAAAGACATACTCCACTGTGCGGAGCGCCGGGGGGACGTAGGACTGGGGGCCACCGTGGCGGGACGTCGGCACGGGGGCAAATCGTCGGGCGGCCTCCTGGAGGTCCGAGCGCTGGCGAGCGGCGGACCAGGGACTGGTAGCGTCGGGCACGAATTCGCCCGGGACGCGGATCGGCTGGCCGTAGACGAGCTCGGCGGCGGACACCTCGAGGTCTTCCTTGGGGGCCGTGCGAAGGCCCAAAAGGACCCACGGCAGCCGGTCGGCCCAACCGTCGTCCTGAAGGCCGGCCATGAGTGCGGCCTTCATGGAGCGGTGAAACCGCTCGCACAACCCGTTGGCTTGGGGGTGGTAGGCCGTGGTGCGGTGCAGCGTGACCCCCAACGAACGGGCGACCGCGCCCCAAAGCTCAGACATGAACTGTGGGCCGCGGTCGGACGAGATGTCCGCTGGTGCGCCGAAGCGCGCGACCCAGGTAGCGATGAACGCCTGCGCCACGTCGGCGGTGGTGGTGGAGGCTAGGGGCACGGCCTCCGGCCACCTGGTGGTCCTGTCCACCATGGTGAGCAGGTGGGTGAACCCCCGCGAGGGGGGCAGGGGACCCACCAGGTCCACGTGGACGTGGTCGAAACGCCGTTCAGGCACGGCGAAAGGTGCCAGCGGGGCCTGGGTGTGGCGGTGGACCTTGACCCGCTGGCAGGCCGTGCAGGCATTGGCCCAGTCGCGGATGTTTCGTCGAAGGCCGTGCCAGACGAAACGCGCCGACACCAGCTTCTGAGAAGCTTTCCGGCCCGGGTGAGAAAGGCCGTGGATGGAGGTGAAGATGCGGCGCTGCCAGGAAACGGGCACGATGGGGCGAGGCTGGCCCTGGGAGACGTCGCAGAGCAGGACGGTGCCCGCGAAGGGAATGTCGGCCAGGCGGAGGCCCGTGTCCGCCGCACGGAGTGCCTGCACCGAGGCGTCGGTGGTCTGGTCGGCCGCCATGAGCGCGAAGTCCACGCCGAGGTGGACCGCATTCGCGCTGGCCCAAGAAAGACAGTCAGCCACGGCGTTGTCTTTGCCGGCGACGTGCCGGATGTCCGTGGTGAACTCCGACACGGCGGAGAGGTGGCGCTGCTGGTGGGCCGACCACGGCTCCGTGACCTTAGCAATTGCGTAGACCAACGGCTTGTGGTCGACGAAAGCCGTGAACGGGCGGCCCTCCAGGAGGTGTCGGAAATGGCGAACGGCCAGGAATAGCCCGAGCAGCTCGCGGTCGAACGTGCTGTAGTTTAACTCGTTCGGCCGGAGTTGCCGGCTGAAAAAAGCGAGTGGCTGCCAAACCCCGTCCACCCATTGCTCATGGACGGCGCCCACCGCGTAGTTGGAGGCGTCCGTAGTGAGGGCGATGGGCGCGTTGAGCACCGGGTGAGCCAGCAGCATTGCGTCGGCGAGGGCCCGTTTGGCGCTGGCGAAGGCCGCGTCCATGGCCGCGGACCAAACAATGTCATGCTTGGCCGGTTTGCCCCGGAGGGCCTCGTAAAGGGGCCGCATGAGCTGAGCAGCGCGGGGCACGAATCGGTGATAAAAATTCACCATGCCGAGGAACTCTTGGAGGGCCTTGATGGAACGGGGACGCGGGAACGTGGTGATGGCCTCGACCTTGGTCGGCAGTGGCACGGCCCCGGTCTTGGTGATGCGGTGGCCCAAAAAGTCAACGGTCGTCGCGCCGAAGTGGCATTTGACCGGGTTGACAATTAAGCCGTGCTCGCTGAGGCGACCGAACAGTGTTCGGAGGTGGAGGAGGTGCTCGGTGCGGGACGTGCTGGCGACGAGGATATCGTCCAGATAGACGAAAAGAAACGGCAGGTCGCGCAGCACGCCGTCCATCAAGCGCTGGAACGCCTGGGCCGCGTTCTTGAGGCCAAACGGCATCCGCAAAAATTCGAACAGGCCGAACGGCGTGATGACGGCCGTCTTCGGGACGTCGGCCGCCCGGACAGGTACCTGGTGGTAGCCCCGTATCAGGTCAATTTTCGAAAAGATGACCCGTCCCGCCAAACGGGCGGAAAAGTCCTGAATATGCGGGATTGGGTACCTGTCGGGGGTGGTAGCGTCGTTGAGACGGCGGTAGTCGCCACACGGGCGCCATCCACCCCCCGGCTTTGGCACGATGTGCAGTGGTGAGGCCCACGCGCTATCGGAGCGCCGCACGATGCCGAGGTGCTCCAACGCGTCGAACTCGGCCTTCGCCACGGCGAGCTTGGCCGGGTCGAGGCGGCGGGCCCTGGCGTAGACTGGCGGGCCCGTAGTGGGTATGTGGTGCTCGATCCCGTGCCGCACCGCGACGGCCGAAAACGTCGGCCGCGTGAGGGCCGGGAATTCCGCGAGCAGGCGAGCGAACTCGTTCGCTGCCGGGAGGGCGCACGCCAGTTCAGTCGGCGCGGAGCTGCTCATTGTGCATGCCAGGGAGCTGAAGGTCTCGGCGTTGACAAGGCGACGACGTTTGACGTCGACCAGCAGCCCGTGCGCGCAGAGGAAGTCGGCGCCCAGCAAAGCCATGGGGACGCAGGCGGTCACAAAAGTCCATTGAAAACGCTGGCTGCCGAAGCAGAGGGTGACGACGCGTGGGCCGAAAGTGCGTATGGCCGAGCCATTAGCAGCGACCAAAGAGGGGCCGCAAACGGTGTCCCGCCTGTCCTGCTCGGAGGCGGGTATGACGCTCAGTTGGGCGCCAGTGTCACACAGGAAACGCCGCCCAGACGCTTTGTCCCGAATAAACAGCAAGTTGCCCGAGTGGCCGGCACTCATGGCTGGGAATGAACGCCGGCCCGGCCGTTTCCCGACCTGCCGAAAGTGCACGGGGGCCGGCACGTCCGAGCCTTGTGTCCGAACCTGGCGTGGTAATAACACCACGCCCGGTCAGGTGGAGGCCCCGGCCGTCGTGTCGGAAGCGGGCGGTGCGGCGTGGCGGCTGCCAGGTGCACCGGCAGTTCGGCCTCCAACCGCGCAGGGCGCTCGGGTGTCGTGGGCGTCGCCTCGGACGGCGGCGGGCTCCAGGTAACCGCGCCGATGTGCTGGCCCGCCGAGGAGATCTTATCGGCTTCCCTGGCGAGGGCGCGGGAATCCGTGATCAACGTGCCAGCCAGGGCGAGGCGTACCGGGTGAGGCAGCTGGCGAAGGAACAGCTCGCGGAACAGAAAATCCGGAGAGTGCTCACCGAGCAACGAGAGCATATAGTCCATGCGCTCGGACGGGCGCGTGTCGCCGAGCTCGGGCAGAGCGAGCAGGCGTCGTGCGCGTGCTGCCGGTGAGAGGGCGAAAGCGTCGAGGAGGAGTGTCTTCAGCGCGTCGTATTTGTCAGCAGCCGGCGGGTGCTCGAGGAGGCTCAAGGCGCGGGCCACGGTGGCGGAACCGAGCGCCGCCACAACATGGTGGAAGCGGGTGTCGTCCGTGGTGATGCCTCGCAGGGCGAACTGAGAGTCCGCCTGAGCGAACCAAACAGCCGCGTGAGCCTCCCAGAAGGTAGGCAGTTTAAGCGTCACTGCCGTATCCATGTCGGTAGGTCACCAATGAAGGAACTGCGCTCCAACGCGAGTCAAAAGAATTGACGCGACCAAAGACGGAATTCGTCCGAGTTGCTTTCTTGAAACAAAACAGCTCAGGTATTCTGACAAGCCCGTTTATCGGGCAGCAATATATATACACATTTATGTCGGGAAGTTTGCCCGGCAAAAGCTATACCGGGCATGCCCGGGTGTCAAGGGCGAGCCTTGGAAAGGCGAGTCTGGACCTGCCCGGGCGTGTTTGGCTGCGGCCTGGCAAGTCGAGGCTGGGCGTGCCCGGGCGCTCTGGACGAGCCCTGGAAAGGCGATAGCGGGCATGCCCGGACGCTCTGGGCGAGCCCTGGAAAGGCGATAGCGGGCATGCCCGGACGCTCTGGGCGAGCCCTGAAAAGGCGATAGCGGGCATGCCCGGACGCTCTGGGCGAGCCCTGGAAAGGCGAGAGCGGGCATGCCCGGGAAAGACGAGACCGGGCGTGCCCGGGAGGTTCGGGCGTGCCATGCCGGGAGAGGCGCGTCTGGCCGTGTTCTGGCCGGTGCAAGGCGATTGTGTGCATCCAGCGGTAACCGCTACACAATCACCTTTATCTATCAATATTGTTGAAATGAAGATCAAATAGCTGTATGTTGAAATATGTTGAAAAAGTCAAAACTTTACATGGGGTGTACTTACTTTTTCACGTGACTGTTTCTACAGTGTGTATGTATATATATATATATATATTATATATATATATATATATATATATAAATATATATATATATATATATATATATATATATATATATATATATATATATATATATATATATAATAATAGGCTGCGGTGATTCTGTCTGTCTGTCTGTCTGTTTGTCCGGGGGTGTGGCTTACTCCGTTTGCAGAGTAGCTCCACCCATTCTTGGAGATTCTTCATGTAAACATATATCCACCATATTTTTTTTTTTACCTCAAATAGCTTTGAGGCCTGTTTTGTTAGGCCCGTGCTGTCTTTCTCTCTCACACAGGTTTATTTCAACTCAAATTCGATACATCATTTCATTTTTAACAGTTGCTAACATCGTTTTAGACTCGGTTGAAAAAAAACGGGAAGAAAATCCCATGAAAGTTTCCGTTTATAGAATGAAATGAATTCTCAAAGGCCTGTAAAATAAAGCCCATTCATTGAGTCACCCTCACGATTTTATGTCGAATTCACCATCTGGTTTAATTTTTATCGATGGTTTTCGACTTGGTGTCAGAAATAATTGAGTACATTCACGCACACATGGGAAAATGCAGAGATATATTTTTTAAAATTGCGCTACGATGATACACGAAAATACACCGCCTAAAATAACAGTCGGGTAAAATGTCGACCTCTATTAAAAATTCGCTTTTTCTTTTCTGTTAAGATATTGTTGTGGATATGAGAATTGTGTTTTTTTTTGTTGTTGTAAAATATCACCCTCCTTCCTCCATTTTGTGTATAAAGGTCAAAGGTCGTGCCCGTAGTTATTCCATATACAATCACGTAGCAAATCATAGATTTCCTCCTTTTTCAGTAGTTATCTCCTTATTATGTGTATTAGATTAAGGCTGCGTCTTCCATTAATTGATACTCCATTGCACCGAAGTCAAATAAGCTAGGTCCCCTTTTGTTTTCATCCCAGCGGTGCGAGTGGTTTTCCATCGCCACAGGACTCCATTAGCCACGAGGTAATCTCGGAGAAGAAGGGGGAGGAGCCGAATCCAGGGCGTTGGCCGCCGATCGTCATCAAAGGTGGAGCGAAAGAGCCCGTGCCAGCCAACCGGCACTGCAGTGAGCGGCCCGGTAGGCGTGTCCTGGAGGCCGGCGTCTTGATCACCCGAGGCGCAATAAAAGCGCGCGCGGAAGCATTTGAGAGAGAGAGTGGGAGTCGTCGAGAGAGCATCCAGGCGGTCAAGTGCTGCGGTGAAGAGTGAGAGAGAGAGACGTGGCAGATGAGGCCAGAAGCAGTACCACGAGCAGTACCACGCAGCTTTGACTCCACCAAGCAGCTTTGACTCCACCAAGCAGCGTTGGCTCCACCAGACAGCTTTAACTCAACCTGCGGAGCTCGTCCCATGTAGCTCGCAAGACCGCAGCTTGGGCATTGATGGCGGTGCCGACCGTGGCCGCGGAGGAACGGAGCTGCCGCTCCCTGCCCGACCGTGACCCAGTCCCGTGGACCTCCCTCTCCCTCCAGCTATCCACCTCCTGCATTCGTTCCTGCCATCATTCCCCATGTAAGTGTGCTCATTGTCTGTCTTTGTCTTGTCCTTGGGGTTAAGTAAGACTGTAATATATAAGCTAATAATTGCACTGTGTCTCCTTGCTCCTTTCTGTCGTTATTTTCTTATACTTCTTCCTCCTTGGTTATTTTGATGATTTGTAAATAATAATAATAAATTAGATTTGTTCTTCCTACCTTGCCTTTCTTTCCCTTACATCCGTCGTCGTTGTGATTTCCCTCATTGGACACCTGTGGCACGATTTGGCCAACGTTTCAGGATCGGGTTTAGTCTTTGCTAATGACTCGAACTTCGGGTTGCTAAAACCGCTCGGCAACTAGACCATCCAAACCGGGGTTCGAGCGGGAGTCACCTCCCTTGCTCGCGGTCAGGAGTGGCACTCAGGTCCTTGGGACTTTTTGTAGACCAAATACCCTGGCTGCTCCCGACCGGAGGAGCGTTGGGACCCCCAGGACTCACGTCGGTCAGTCGCGGACAAGGGGACTAATTCCCCCTTCTTAAGGGGAAAAGGCCGATGGAGAGATCCGTAACAATTGGTGTCAGGAGTGTCGGATTTGGACCTGAAGCGCTTAGCGCGCTCAAATTACGAGTCGCCCAAGATTTTATTTTATAAAATATCCTAAATTTAAAAATCGTGCCATGGATGGTCAAGGCGACGGGGTGCCGGTGGGGGAGATAGAAGGGTTAGAGTCGACCCAGGACCCCAGGGAAATGTATGTGGGGGAAATGGAGGAGGAGAGAAATGAGGATGTGGTTGAGGGGGCTTCAGGGACACAAAATGGCGCCCTCGCGCACGTGGTTGCGGCGGCACAAAGTGTCGCCGCGCCCGTGACCGTAGCAGCGCCGCCGATGGACTGGGGCCTATTTATGGAACAAATAAAGGCCTTTATGGTTAAGTCGGGTGAAGAAATGGAAGACAGAAGGAGGGCTGACAGTGAGCAATTAAGAGAGGGGTTGAACAACAAATTTGAGGGGTTGGACAGTAAAGTTGAGGGGTTAGACAACGGGATAAAAGGGGTGAAGGATGGGTTAACGGGGCTAGAAGACAAGATGGAAGGCAAATTGAGGGAAATATGGGAGCAATCCGCCCGGGAAATCAAACAGATGGGGAACCAGATAGAGGAGGTGAAAATCGGGTTGGAAGGTAAATTGGATCCTCAGAGGAATGAATTGGAACAGATGAGGGCGGCATCTACTAAAGAGATGGAGGAGATGGGGGAGGAGATAAGACGAGGTGTAAGCGAGGAGGTCTCGGGGGTACGCGAGGAGGTAAAGCAAGGTGAGAAGCGTATGGAGAAAGAGGTGAGAAGTAATACAGCAAGGTTACAGGAGGGCATAGAAGATCTAACGATTGAAGTAGAACAGCTGACGGTGGGACAAAAGGAATTAGTGGAACAAGTGGAGAAGAACACTGCGGTAATGGTGGGGTTAAAGGCGACGGAGAAGGAGATAAAAGAGGAACTTATAGCGACGAAGAGGGAATGTCAGATGGTACGTGAGGGGTTGACAATGCGTTTGGACGAGGTGACAGAGGCAATGGAGATGAAGGACCGGGAGGTGAGGACGCACATATAAACGGTCAAGGTGACCTTAGAGGACGAAATTGAGGAGACGCACCGGGAAATAAAAGAGGTGAAGCAAAAGTTAGAGGAAGTGGAAGAGGGGGTGAGTGAAATTAAGAAGAGATGGAGGAAAACTAAGAAAGAGATAAAGTAGGAAGTGATGGAATATGTGCAAGGTCGGTGCTCAAATCGTGATGGTGTGCTTGCTAACCAAATAAAGAGTTTGCAGGTGGCGAAGGAGGTGCGGAGAAGAAGTGCCGATGTGAGTGGCGATATACTCGGAAATGCATATGGTGTGAGGGGAGATTCAGTCGGCTTGGGGGTTGGTTTGGACCCGGGTGTTCGTGAGAGGCCACGGGTAAGGTGTGCGACAGGTACAGAGTGTGAAGGAGGAGGTGTGCGAGGATGTCCGACTAGGGGTGTGTGAGGAAAAAGTGCGCGCTGAGGAGTGAGTGTGCTATCGAGAGTGAGTTGGTCGTAGCCCAAGTGCGGGGGGCACATGGAAGCGCGGGATGGGGAGTGTTACAGGGGATGTAATGGAAGAATGCACACCTGTGGTGAGTGTTACGGAGGACGTAACGGGAGAGTGTGTGCAAGAGGATGTGCGAGAAAGGTGTGTAACAGAGGAGTGCATGATAACAGAGTGGGCTGTCAAGAGTGAGGGTGAATGCGTGACCGGGTGTGGTGGTGAAAGTAGTGAGAGTGACACGGAGCATGAGTTGGTTGTGGCAGGTGAGCGAGAATGTACACCTGGAATGGAAGGATGCACACCTGGAATGGTCGAGCGCGTGTGGGAATGCACACTTGAGTTAGTAGTAAAGCACGTGATTGGGTGTGCAAGTGAGTGCACACCCGTGGTTGTCACAGAGGATGTGACCGAGGAGTGGGCGTGAAGAGGTGTGTTGATGAGGTGTACGAACGACGAGTGTGTGTCAAGGTGTGCGGTTGTCAGTTGTGTGACGAAGTCAATGAGTGTACCTGGGTGTTGTAAAAGAGACGGTGCAATGACGAAGACCAAGGAGACAGCTGGATGTGTGAGCAAGGAACGGAACGCGGGGTCTGAGCATGCAAGTGGAGCATCGACGCTAAACGGGACAGCGGTTAGATCGACTTATAGCCGAAGCGAGCCCTCGGTTCGTGCCGGGCGTTGTGTGCAGCGGGAACCAGCGGGGATTGTAACCACGGCGGTTTCGAAAGAACCGCCGTGCAGGATCCATGCCGGGCCGCGCGCTGAATGGCCGCGTCCGTGCTCCGCGAGGCGGAACGGGCGGCCCGGTAGGAAAGGTCGTCATGGCGACCCCTGGTGGGTGAGACATCCCAGCAGGGCGAGATCGGGCCACTGGACGGCTCCGCGCCGAGGTGGACCTTGGGATCTCGGCCCGAGTAAACCTCCTTCCCTGCACCGAATGCCGGACGGATCCAACCGCCGGCACCGAACAACCCGCATTCATTGCTCGGCTTTACGAAGCCGAGCTTTGGAGATGAATTGGCGCACCGAGAGGCTCCAGTGAGTAGACTGTGATGATGATAGTGTTTTGGACCCGAAATTGGGATAGGGGATTTGTGATTGAAATTTGATGACAAAATTGATAGTGATAGTGGAAGATGCCCGATGTGGAGGGATGGCAAATCCACCATCCCTCACAAAAGGGGGCAAAGGAGCAATAGTTTTATGGGGTTTATGGCAGTGTAAGCTCGCCGAGGGAGGGTTTGGATAAAATGATAGGAATCTAGAGAAGATTGACCAGAGGTAACGGTAAGGTAAGTAGCAACATTGGACAGGTAGTGGGGATATCGAGAGGGTAGTTGGATTATAATGACGAGGGAGCGCAATAATGTAAGGGGCGACGGGGAAGCGCGAGTTTTAGCAGGGCACCAGATAGAGCAGTTGATGCCATGTGTGTGAGAATCAGAAGTGTTTTGTGAGAAGAGTAAGGTGATTGTGGATTGTATTGAGCGTGAACAGGTGTATGGAGCAGTGTTTGAGTGAGTGATGGTGATGAGTGTTGTGTTGACCGAATGGTCCTGGAGGAAGGAGGGTGCAGGAAGCACCAGGAGTAATTGCACAGGTGTGCAAATGCAGGTGTATGGAGAAAGGTTGTATGGAATACATGGAGTATGGAATATATGGAGTATGGAATGGATGGTGTGGAGTGAGTATGGTGGAAACTGTGGAGTGGAGTGGATGGTGCGAAGGTGTGTATGGGGAGGATGAACCCCATCACGAATACCCGGGGAGGGTAGTTTAAGCGTTAGGTAGAGGGTACAGGTAAATTGTGGTTGGATATTGGCATCTGTGGTGCGTGCGGAAGAATGGTGTTTGGATGGGTGCATTAGTGTTGTGGAAATGGCTGGGCGTGTGGCCTGTTAGTGTGTGTAGTTGAATTGGCGCTCCAACACTGTGAGGATGTCGGCCAGGTGAGGCCGCAGGTGGGCTCTGGGAGCCGTTAGAGTTGTGGATGGGGCCCGAGTATCCGGAGGACGGACCCGGGTAGCCCAGTGCCAGAGAGGGCACCGAGTCGGGAGAGTGCCAGAGGGCCTTCCCCAGTTAGATAGGTTAGGGTGAGGAGCAGGTAAGCTCGGAGGCAACTGCAGTGGTGGAGGTGTGCAGGTGGGTAGACCTGCTGGGAGAGCCACACGACCCAGTACTGAAATTGTGCAAGGGCACAGGGAATTGAATCGGGGGAGTGAGACCCCAAATTGATGAAGCACCACAGTTTGGTCAATGGGAATTTGGTTCTTAAAACTGCATAGAGTAAGATGGCCAATGGTTTGGCAGGGAAAGACCCCGGGTAGTGTAAAGTGTGTTAATGTCATTTAGAAGATAGTTAGGATTAAGAATCTCCTTGCACCATCTACATCCACTCACCTGAGATGACAAAGCTCCACACCATGCCATGGTTTGTTTTTGTTATTTTCTGTGCAAATGTTTGGAATGTGAGACGCATCATGACGTGGGTGTGACATTGTGCTTTGTTGTTCCATCTCTCCTTCCTTATGAGAATTGATGATGAATTGGGTGATGGCAAATTTTGGTTAGAGGGATTGTGGGGACGAATTTGGTATTAGGGGAAATATGGGGAAGAAGTGACAGTAGTGACGAATTTGTAAATGTGTAGTTTTTTGTACATAGGGGGTAAGGGAAAGGGTAGAGTAGGTAACGGGGGGGGGGGGGGGTGGGGTGACGTCCGTTAGGGACGAGCTTTCTCACTTCGCTCTCCGTACGCACCTCGTCTTGCATTGCCTTGTTGATGTGTACCCTTGTGACCTTACCCCTCGCTCACCTGTCTTCTCCCCCCCCCCCCCCTTGTCTCCCACCCGAGGACTGTGCGCCACTGGGCGCCGAGGGGAGCGTGCGGGAATCCGCCATTGTGTGCCCGAAACTCCCGCAACCAGCTGTCTGCATCGATGCACCACTTATGGACCACATGTCTGTGGCGGAGCACCACTCATGGACCCTACGGGTTGGGGCATGGCCCCTCTGCTGGAACCGGCCATGATGGCCCGAGATCTTGCTGGCGGACCTTGGTCACAGGGCACCTATGCCACACAGGTGAACCACCCCTAGTCGGCCCTGTGGGCTATAAATAAACAATGGACACGTTTTGTGCATGTCATTTTATTATTGCAAATAGGCCGCCAGCAAAGAAGAAAGACAACAACTGGAAGAATACCAATGGCCAGCAGAGGGAGCCGAAGATGAAGACCAGCACCAGGGGTTTGTTGGGTTTATTTTATTTTATTGAACTGTGGTGACTGTGCACCGATTGGTGCTTGATGGTGCTTTGGGGTGTTTTGGTGCTTTGGTGCGTTTTTGGTGCTTTATGATGCGTCGATGCAGGTCAGGCTGTCTCTGTCTCCCCCCCCCCCCCCCCCAAAGAACAATCACAGGTCCTGGGTTAGTTTTGTAAATACAAGTAGAGTAACTGTAAATAATGCTCCCCCATCGTTCATGTTGTAGTTTGAAAACGATTCCGCGATTCGGTTAGCTGTGGGCGTGAGTCTGTTAGGCAGAGTGCAATGGAGCAGCGGGACATATTTATTTATGTTTTAAAACTGTCACACTCAGGGTCAGGTTAAATGTAGAGGGAACTACACCTACGTGCCACACTAAAGGTAAAAGTAATAGGCCCGGGACGTGCCTAAGAGGAGGAGGGTGCAGTGTTGTGGATATGAGAATTGTGGTTTTTTTTGTTGTTGTAAAATATCACCCTCCTTCCTCCATTTGGTGTATAAAGGTCAAAGGTCGTGCCCGTAGTTATTCCATATACAATCACGTAGCAAATCATAGATTTCCTCCTTGTTCAGTAGTTATCTCCTTATTATGTGTATTAGATTTAGGCTGCGTCTTCCATTGATTGATACTCCATTGCACCGAAGTCAAATAAGCTAGGTCCCCTTTCGTTTTCATCCCAGCGGTGCAAGTGGTTTTCCATCGTCGCAGGACTCCATTAGCCACGAGGTAATCTCGGAGAAGAAGGGGGAGGAGCCGAATCCAGGGCGTTGGCCGCCGATCGTCATCAAAGGTGGAGCGAAAGAGCCCATGCCAGCCAACCGGCAATGCGGTGAGCGGCCCGGTAGGCGTGTCCTGGAGGCCGGCGGCTTGATCGCCCGAGGCGCAATAAAAGCGCACGCGGAAGCATTTGAGAGAGAGAGTGGGAGTCGTCGAGAGAGCATCCAGGTGGTCATGTGCTGCGGTGAAGAATGAGAGAGAGAGACGCGGCAGATGAGGCCAGAAGCAGTACCATGAGCAGTACCACGCAGATTTGACTCCACCAAGCAGCTTTGACTCCACCAAGCAGCGTTGGCTCCACCAGGCAGCTTTAACTCAACCGGCGGAGCTCGTCCCGCGGCAGCTCGCACGACCGCAGCTTGGGCGTTGAGGGTGGTGCCGACCGTGGCCGCGGAGGAACAGAGCTGCCGCTCCCGGCCCGACCGTGACCCAGTCCCGTGGACCTCCCTCTCCCTCCAGCTATCCACCTCCTGCATTCGTTCCTGCCATCATTCCCCGTGTAAGTGTGCTCGTTGTCTGTCCTTGTCTTGTCCTTGGGATTAAGTAAGACTGTAATATATAAGCTAATAATTGCACTGTGTCTCCTTGCTCCTTTCTGTCGTTATTTTGTTATCCTTCTTCCTCCTTGGTTATTTTGATGATTTGTAAATAATAATAATAAATTAGATTTGTTCTTCCTACCTTGCCTTTCTTTCCCTTACATCCGTCGTCGTTGTGATTTCCCTCATTGGACACCTGTGGCACGATTTGGCCAACATTTCAGGATCGGGTTTAGTCTTTGCTAATGACTCGAACTTCGGGTTGCTAAAAACCGCTCGGCAACTAGACCATCCAAACCGGGGTTCGAGCGGGAGTCCCTCCCTTGCTCGCGGTCAGGAGTGGCACTCAGGTCCTTGGGACTTTTTGTAGACCAAATACCCTGGCTGCTCCCGACCGGGAGGAGCGTTGGGACCCCCAGGACTCACGTCGGTCAGTCGCGGACAAGGGGACTAATCCCCCCTTCTTAAGGGGAAAAGGCCGACGGAGAGATCCGTAACAATATATTACTTTTACTTTTGATGACAGTCGTCACAAAAACGACATATATTTCTTCGTTCTTATTTCATTCAACATTATTATCCGGAAGTAAAATATGTTTCAGGAAATTACCGAGAGATATTAATTGGTTTTTTTTTTATTAGTTATGTGCGCATACACTTTAAATAGGTTTATTTGAAATCTTTAATTTTCACAATGTAATTTACTTGCCATTTGTCATTTGATGATTACGAGACACTTCCTCTTGAGGATCGTGACAATTCATGCGTTGCGTGGAAACTTCCATTTCCAAAATGAATGCGACGGTCGATGAAGAACGCAGACTTTAACTGGATGCAGCAAGAAAACGAATGAGATGGGTGAACGAGTCCGTCGACGAACCTCAATGCAGACTTGAACAGGATGCAGCAAGAAAAAGAACGAGATGGGAGAACCACACAGGATGCTGCTGCAACAATGAAGAGGAGAGTTGGAGAGGATCGAGGAGTTGGAGAGGAGCGAGGAGTTGGAGAGGAGCGAGGAGTTGGAGAGGAGCGAGGGGTTGGAGAGGAGTTAGGGGTTGGAGAGTGAGGAGCACGGGGTTGGAGAGTGAGGAGCTCGGGGTTGGAGAGTGAGGAGCTAGTGGTTGGGGAGTGAGGAGCTAGGGGTTGTGGCGTGAGGAGCTAGGGGTTGGAGAGTGAGGAGCTAGGGCTTGGAGAGTGAGGAACTAGGGGTTGGAGAGTGAGGAGCTAGGGGGTGGAGAGTGAGGAGCTTGGGGTTGGAGAGTGAGGAGCTAGTGGTTGGAGAGTGAGGAGCTGGGGGTTGGAGAGTGGGGAGATATGGGTTGGCTAGTGAGGAGCTAGGGGTTGGAGAGCGAGGGGCAAAGGGTTGGAGAGCGAGGAGTGAGGGGTTGGAGAGTGAGTAGCGAGGAGTTGGAGAGTGAGGAGCGAGGGGATGGAGAGTGAGAAGTGAGGGGTTGGAGAGTGAGGAGCGAGGGGTTGGAGAGTGAGGAGCGAGGGGTTGGAGAGTGAGGAGCAAGGGGTTGGAGGGTGAGGAGCGAGGGGTTGGAGAGTGAAGAGCTATGGGGTTGGAGAGTGAGGAGTGAGGGGTTGGAGAGTGAGGAGCAAGGGGTTGGAGAGCGAGGAGCTAGGGGTTGAGGAGTGAGGAGCTAGGGGTTGGGGAGTGAGGAGCTCAGGGTTGGAGAGTGAGGGGCTCGGGGTTGGAGAGTGAGGAGCTAGGGGATGGAGAGGAGCGAGAAATTGGAGAGGAGCGAGGTGTTGGTGAGTGAGGAGTGAGGGGTTGGAGCATGAGGGGTGAGGAGTTGGAGAGGAGCGAGGAGTTGGAGAGTGAGGAGCGAGGAGTTGGAGAGTGAGGGGCGAGGGGTTGGAGAGTGAGGGGCAAGGGGTTGGAGGGCATGGAGCGAGGAGTTGGAGAGCGAGGAGCGAGGGGTTGAAGAGCGAGGAGATAGGTGTTGGAGAGTGAGGCGCAAGGAGTTGGAGAGTGAGGGCCGATTGGAGCGGAGAGTGAGGAGTGATTGGAGAGGAGAGTGAGGGGTGATTGGAGAGGAGTGTGAGGAGCGATTGGAGAGGAGTGTGATGCATTGGAAAGGAGTGTGAGGGATTGGAGAGGAGTGTGAGAGATTGGAGAGGAGTGTGAGAGATTGGAGAGGAGTGTGAGAGATTGGAGAGGAGTGTGAGAGATTGGAGAGGACTGTGAGAGATTGGAGAGGAGTGTGAGGGATTGGAGAGGAGTATGAGGATGTATTGGAGGGGAGTGTGAGGAGGTATTGGAGGGGAGTGTGAGGAGGTATTGGAGGAGAGTGTGAGGAGGAGTGGGATTGGAGAGGCGTGAGGGTGGAGAGAGGAGAGTGTCAGGTGGAGAGGAGTGAGGGGTCACATATTATGTGAAATAAATAAATTGTGTTCATTACATGGTGGTGGTGGGATGGTGAAGATGGACAGAAAACATGGTGGTGGAAAAACATGGTGGTGGGATGATGAAGTAGGAAAGAGGATTGACGAGAAGAGGAAGAAGTTCAAGGAGTGGCAGAAGGCGAAGGGTACGGGAGCAGAAAAAGCAGAACATGAAAGTTATAAGGCAGCCAAGAAGGCTGCAAAGAAAGAGGTAGCAAAGGCGCAGGAGGCATGT
Organism: Myxine glutinosa; assembly: GCF_964187855.1. Taxonomy (NCBI): domain Eukaryota; kingdom Metazoa; phylum Chordata; class Myxini; order Myxiniformes; family Myxinidae; genus Myxine; species Myxine glutinosa. The sequence continues at coordinate 108,132,680 of NC_136267.1, forward strand.
AGGAAAATATTCGGAGAACGCTTGGATTAGGAAGAGGGTCAGAGAGCGGTATTCAGGATTGCAAAGCAGATAGCGAAAGAGAGGTGTGATGTGATGGGGGTGAGTTGATTGAAGGATGAAGTGGGACAAATCGTTGTGGACCAAGATGGAATTAATGGAAGATGCAAAAGATATATGGAAATGCTGTTGAATACAGAGAATGAATGGGATGGCAACATAGAGATTAACCCAGTATTAGGACCGGCAGAGAAGATAACTGAGAAGGAAGTTGAGGAAGCGATAAAAGCAATGAAGAATAGAAAAGCGGGAGGGCCGACAGGAATTGTGGGAGATATGTTGAAGGCAGCAGGAAGTTGGGGTGTGAAGAGAATGACAGAGATCTGTAATCTGGTGGTGAAAGAAGGCCGCATTCCAGTGGATTGGGAACTGAGTACCCTCATCCCTCTATACAAGGGGAAAGGTGACCCTCTGGAGTGTGGCTCGTACCGAGCGATAAAGTTATTGGAGCATGGAATGAAGGTATTGGAAAGGTTGTTGGAGAGGAGGATAAGGAAGAAGGTGAAGATCGACGAAATTCAGTTTGGATTTATGCCAGGAAGAGGAATGACAGATGCGCTCTTTGTTGTGAGGCAGTTGCAGGAGAAGTACATGGAGAAGAGGAAGAAGTTGTTTCTTGGGTTTGTTGATCTGGAGAAAGCATTCGATAGGGTTCCATGCAAAGTATTGACATGGGCATTGAGGAAGTGAGAAGTGGAGGAATGGTTGATCAGAGTAGTGATGGCAATGTACAAAAGAGCGCGCACAGCTGTAAGGATGAAGGACGGGAACAGTGGTGAGTTTGAGGTGAAGGTGGGAGTGCATCAGGGGTCGGTATTAAGTCCACTTCTATTTGCAGCTGTGATGGAGGTGCTGGCTCAGAACGTAAAGGAGGGTTTACCGTGGGAGTTGTTGTATGCAGATGATCTGGTGTTGATTGCGGAAAGTATTGATGGACTGAAGGAAAGGATGAACAAGTGGAAGGAATGCATGGAGACAAAAGGTCTGAAGGTGAATATAGGAAAGACGAAGGTGATGGCAAGTGGTAAAGCATGTGGTGAGGTGGAAAGAACTAGGAAGTGGCCATGTGCTGTGTGCAGGAAGGGTGTCGGAGTGAACTCCAATCAATGTACAGTGTGCGCTGTGTGGGTTCATCAAAAATGTAGCGGTCTGAGAGGGTCATTAACCAGTGTGGCAGCTACATTCAAATGTAAGGTGTGCACAGAGGGAGCTGCAGATGGAGGAAATGTTGAGTTGGATCTTGGAGACGGCGTGAAGCTGGAAGGTGTGAAAACATTTTGCTACCTCGGAGACATGCTGAATGGAGAAGGTGGATCAGACTCGGCAACGGTTGCTCGAGTGAGATGTGCATGGAAGAAGTTTCGGGAACTGAGTGGCGTGCTGATGAGGAGGGGAGTGTCGTTGAAGCTGAAGGGAAAGGTGTATGCTGCATGTGTGAGAAGTGTAATGATTTATGGGAGCGAGACATGGGTCATGATGTAGAGCAGCAACGAAGGCTGGAAATGGTGGAAATGCGAATGGTTCGGTGGATGTGCGGAGTATCGTTGAGAGAGAGGAAGACAAATGATGAATTGCGAAAGATGATGGGAATAGAGCCTGTGATTGATGCTTTGAAGAGGAACAGGTTGAGATGGATTGGTCATGTGTTGAGGAAGGATGAAAGTGACTGGTTGAGAAGAGTGATGGAAATGAATGTAGAAGGAAGTAGAGGACGGGGATGACCGAGAAAGACTTGGCTGAAGATGGTGGAAGAAGAAATGCGGGCAAGGGGGTTAGCAAGGAGAGATGCAGAAAATAGGGCAAAATGGAAAAGATTGTCATGGGGACCGCAAGGCTAACCCCCGCTCTAGCAGGGAAAATGGCCTTCAAATGCATGTTGTTGTTGTTGTATTACACCATTTCTGGATCTGATGAATTGCCAGTAACCATTTTGTAAAATTTAATGTGCAGCATCGAAATCAAGATGTCCAAATGTCATAAACGTCCATGCCCGTGGGATTCCCACGGGTGACCCCACTAGTATGTATATATACAGTATTTATAGGACATATATACAGTATATATATACATATATATATATATATATATATATATATATATATATATATATACATACACACACACACACACACACATATATATATATATATATATATATATAATATATATATATATATATATATATATATATATATATATATATATATATATATATATATTGTTGTGTAATATTGCTTGATTCTGGCCCCTCCTGCCTCCAGTGTTGTGTAAAGATCAAAGGGCGTTCCAGTAGTTAATTCCATAAAGCATACATTGAAGGACACTATAATACCCTTGTTCAGTAGTTTATTTCCTTATTATGTGTATCAGGGTAAGGCCTTGTCTTCCATTAAAATGACACTCCATTGCACCAAGTGAAATAGATAGATTCCTTTCATTCCCCATTCCCACTCCCAAAACTTCCATTGCCAAGCCTCAATTTCCAGCTACATCCCCTCCAAGTCTCCATTGCCAACTGCACTGGGCAGTTTGCCAGTTTGTTACAGCTGTGGGTTGTTTTCGCTCCAAAACCACCATTGAACATGTGCTCGGGTCGGGGAAGAAAGGCGTGCCCGCCCGTCGTCATCAAGGGCGGAGCCAGAGGGTCGCGCGACCAACCAGGGCCGAGGTGAGCACACCAATGGGCGTGTCCTGAAGGCCGGCGGCTTAATCGCCGGAGGCGCTATAAAGGCACGCGCGCAAGAAGTTAGAGCAGAGCTGAGTTGTGTGGTCTTGGTCAGAGCGGGGGTTGGTCGTCAGTGGTGGTCAGTGGTTGCGTTGAGTTGTCGGTGGTGAGGAGTGATTGGACTAAGCAAGAGAGAAAGAGTCCTGGAGTTAGTGAGAGAGGGAGTGTTACGTGATCCTCCCGGTGACTACCTGGTCTCGGTGACCCCCGGACCATGAGAGGAACTCCGCCAGCAAGATCTATTAGTTATGCGCGTTCGTAACGCAATCAATATGAATTCCAATCAATAAGAAACCCCACACCAAGGATCCGAAATAATCAAGGATATATTCCCCGAGCAATCAACAACCATCAACCATCAGCAATCAATCTTACAAAGATGTAAACTCATCTACAGTAACTCTAAGATGGCCATCTTATACATTCCTCACGTGAGCCCCACTCCCGACTCCCTCCATGGTCAATGTCTCTCTCAATGTCTCCGTACTCCGGTAGTTCGATCTCCGCACGTGGGCGGTTGAACGGACCCTTCCTGACGTGCTTTCACCGGGCACGTCCCGTACCGGGAACAACGGCTGCAGCCCGCACCTCCTGGCCAAGCAAAGCGGGTACCGCAAAGCAGGCAAAGCAACACGCGGCTTGCTCAGCGCGCGCGGCCCAAGGTGCGACCCGTACGCGGCCTTGTAGACAGTGAGGCGAACTGTGCCAGCTGCTTGGTTCCGTGCACGAACCCACGGCGACTTGACGTGTCAAAGGGTAGTTACACGTCCCGGTAACTCCTCTCGCCAGACGGGCTTTTAACGCCGATTCTGTTACGTTGCTCAATCGATACCGCTCGCGTCCGAGCTCGGCGAGGAAGAAGAAGAATCGTCGCTTCTCCAAGACCTCGTGTCTTTTCTTCTTCCGTTTCCGGTCTCCTTTTTCCCAGAAGGGCTCCTGACCCTTTAATCACAACAACCTTTAATCGAGTCCACATTGATAAGCAAAGACCTGAATAGTAATTCACATACATTCACATAAATATGTAACACTCCCCCCCTTCAAGAAAGAAAGTTTGAACCCAGCGAAAACTTTCTTTGCCGGCCAACTTGGATAAACAAACCAGATAACTCACCCCCCCCCCAACTCATCAGTTCCCCCCGGGCACAGTCATCACTTAAAAATAAAGCAACAAAATTTCACACAATCCCCTCGATTAATTCCCTCTGGACCAAGCGTCAACCACTTCTAGTTTCTCTTGAATGACGGTTAAGAGGTGGTGACCCAAAGCCCCCAAATTTAAACCTCTCTATAGCACTTTTTCGGGAGGCCCAGCGGAGTATTCCTACATGGACGCCTTAAGGAATGTGGAGTTCACGGTTAGTCCGGGGAGGAAAGTTCATTACATGGACGCCTTTAAGAACGTGGAGTTCACGGTTAGTCCGTGCAGGAAAGTTCACTACCTGGACGCCTTTAAGAACGTGGCGTTCACGGTTAGTCCGTGTAGGAGCCTCGGCTCGGCGGCTCCCCCGTATATAGTGCTTCAACTTCTCCAGACTCCTAACAGTTACGGTGGGACCCCTTTTCCCAGCCGTTACCTGACTGGCGGTCTCCTTCTCGGCCAGTGCTCTGACATTCATTCTTTCGGGAGGTGCCGTAACTCTGGGAGCCTCCATAGTAATATCGGCTGCTGCCAACTCCAAAACTCCTGCCAAGTGGTCCTCTTCTGTAGACCTCTCGACGCCTACGAAATGCCTTCCCTACTGTTATGGTCTGACCCTCCAAATCCTTACCATTCCAATTCTTCTCTGCCTCTCTGGCGTCTCTTGTGCTTGCAAACGTGACAAAGCCGAACCCTCTTGACCGTTGCATTTCCCTGTCTTTTACCACCTGCACTTCCACCAGTGGCCCATATCTGTTGAAGACAGAGGTCAGAACTTCTTCCTCTGTGTTGAAGTTCAGTCCCCCTACAAATAACTTGGAACTTTTGTCGCCATCCCGAGCTGGGGGGGGGTGTTATTTTCCCTGCTGTGCTCTTTACCTACCCTCGGGTTACCATAAATTTGCCCCCCGGCCAAATCATTTCCGATAATCACAGATACTCCCTCTACAGGAAGCGTGGCTTGTAAACCGACGGTGACCGGTCCTGACACCAAATCGGATTCCAAATGGATGACATGAAGTGGGGCACTAACACAGCCACCGATCCCTTGTAACCGAACACTATCACCAGTTGCGGTACTCTTTGACAATGGCAAAATGCCTTCAAGCATTAAGGATTGATGGGCTCCTGTGTCCCTCAAAACCCTAACCGGTCTTGAGTTAGTCAAGTCTCCCTTGAGTGAGACCAACCCCTCATAAATAAATGGTTGGTAACTCTTCTGTGGGCGATTTCTTACGTTTGCCATCGCATTCGGAGTTGTACTAGTCGGACTCCGCTCTGGGTCTTCCCTTTTCATGAGGTAACAACTGGACATCAAGTGTCCAGGTTTCTTGCAAAAAGCGCAAGTAGGCCCGGAGGAAAAACTCGTGGTCTGCCTCGGGCCCCCCGAAAAATAAGTTTGTCTTGGGCCCGCAGCCCTCTGATTTCGAACAGGTGGGGTATCCGCGTTGTCCCCATAATCCTCTCGAGGCCGCCGCCATGTATTGTCGTTCTCCGCACCTGCTGTTCCCCACCTCCCCTGTGGAGATCTAGGCGAGGAGTTAGGTTCGTGGACCCCTATCCGGTGTGTTAAGGCATAATCATCTGCCATGGTGGCTGCGTCCCACAACTTTGGTACTTTCTTTTCCTGCAGGTACACTTTGATGTCCTCGTGGACACACTGTTGAAATTCCTCCACCAGCATCAGGTCCCGCAATGCTTCGAAGTCGTTCCCGACTCCTTTTGACTCACACCACCGATCAAACATATTTTCTTTCACTCTAGCAAACTCCACATGGGTCTCACTCTCCCTCTTCCTGGCATTCCTGAATTTCTGCCGGTAAGCTTCCGGAACCAACTCATAGGCTTTGAGGATGTGCTTCTTCAATACCTCATAATCTGCACATTGGTCCATTGGTAGCGCCGAATAAATCTCTTGAGCTTCTCCCACCAGCACACTTTGCACTAGTATGGTCCAGGCCTCCTCCGGCCAGTTTAACTGTCGAGCCACTTTCTCAAAGTGTGGAAAAAATTTCGCGACTTCCTTTTCACTGAAGGGTGGAACCAGCCTCACATGTCTGCCCACATCCCAGGTGTTCTGGCTAGGTGTCGACCCCGTCCGCAAGGGTGGTACCTCTCCCCGTTCTCTCATTAACTCCAGCTCCTTGAATTTAATTTCCTGCTGAAGCTCCATGTCACGTTCCTTTAATTTCCTTTCCGCTTTTCTCTCCTCTGCTTCGAGGTCCCTTGCAGCTCTCCTCTCCTCTGCTTTTCTCCCTTCTAACCTTTCCTGGAGTTCTCATTCCACTCTCCTTTCCTCTGCTTGTTTCTCTTCTCTCCTCTCTTCTGCTTTCCTTTCTTCTTCTGCTCTTTCCTTTTCTGCTTTCCTTTCTTCTTCTGCTCTTTCCTTTTCTGCTTTCCTTTCTTCTTCTGCTAACCTTTCCTGGAGTTCTCGTTCCACTCTCCTTTCCTCTGCTTGTTTCTCTTCTCTCCTCTCTTCTGCTTTCCTTTCTTCTTCTGCTCTTTCCTTTTCTGCTTTCCTTTCTTCTTCTGCTCTTTCCTTTTCTGCTTTCCTTTCTTCTTCTTTTAACCTTTCCTGGAGTTCTCGTTCCACTCTCCTTTCCTCTGCTTGTTTCTCTTCTCTCCTCTCTTCTGCTTTCCTTTCTTTTTCTGCTCTTTCCTTTTCTGCGTTCCCTTCTTCTTCTGCTCTTTCCTTTTCTGCTTTCCTTTCTTCTTCTTTGATCCGTTCCTGGCTCCGTAATTGCAACTCCAGTTTCCAGAGCTCAACGTCTTCTGGTTCTTCGGGTAGCCACTCCCAGGCTAACTCGTCCCATGTTCCTAATCCCACCATAGATTGTATCACCATGGTCTGCAACTCTGCCTTCCTCAAATTAGTTCAGACCTCCAAGTTAAAATGTTTGGCCAATTTCAAGAGGTCCGCTTTTAGTAACACTCGGAACTGTGCCTCACTAGGTGTTACCGCAAAGTTCTGTGCAACAAACGCCATGGTGACTATCGTTAACACCTGTTAACCTTCACCCAAGACTTTACCACAATTTCTCCAAAATTTACCAATTAATAATTAATTAATAAATTTTAATTAATAAAAACTATTATTTTATTATGTTATACAATTTTAAATCCCGGACGTAGACCCAATTGCGAATCCGCAAATCGTAATTTGGACGAGCCCCCAATTCTGTTACGTGATCCTCCCGGTGACTACCTGGTCTCGGTGACCCCCGGACCGTGAGAGGAACTCCGCCAGAAAGATCTATTAGTTATGCGCGTTCGTAACGCAATCAATATGAATTCCAATCAATAAGAAACCCCACACCAAGGATCCGGAATAATCAAGGATATATTCCCCGAGCAATCAACAACCATCAACCATCAGCAATCAATCTTACAAAGATGTAAACTCATCTACAGTAACTCTAAGATGGCCATCTTATACATTCCTCACGTGAGCCCCACTCCCGACTCCCTCCATGGTCAATGTCTCTCTCAATGTCTCCGTACTCCGGTAGTTCGATCTCCGCACGTGGGCGGTTGAACGGACCCTTCCTGACGTGCTTTCACCGGGCATGTCCCGTACCGGGAACAACGGCTGCAGCGCGCACCTCCTGGCCAAGCAAAGCGGGTACCGCAAAGCAGGCAAAGCAACACGCGGCTTGCTCAGTGCGCGCGGCCCAAGGTGCGACCCGTACGCGGCCTTATAGACGGTGAGGCGAACTGTGCCAGCTGCTTGGTTCCGTACACGAACCCACGGCGACTTGACGTGTCAAAGGGTAGTTACACGTCCCGGTAACTCCTCTCGCCAGACGGGCTTTTAACGCCGATTCTGTTACGTTGCTCAATCGATACCGCTCGCGTCCGAGCTCGGCGAGGAAGAAGAAGAATCGTCGCTTCTCCAGGACCTCGTGTCTTTTCTTCTTCCGTTTCCGGTCTCCTTTTTCCCAGAAGGGCTCCTGACCCTTTAATCACAACAACCTTTAATCGAGTCCACATTGATAAGCAAAGACCTGAATAGTAATTCACATACATTCACATAAATATGTAACAGGGAGAGAGAACCCGTCACGCCAGACCCCCCACCAGCAGCGTTGGCTTGGCTCCACCAAGCAGCTCCGACCCGTTACCCCGCGCACACGACAGGATCGGTGGCATCGGCGGCCGTCGAGGTCCAGCCCGACGTCCCGTGCGGGATCAAGCTCCAGCCAGCTCCGGACCTTCCTCTCCCTCCAGCCATCCACCTCCCGCCAGTCCTGCCTTTCCATCCTTTTGGTGTACGTGAGTTTGTTCTGTTTGTTTTGTCTAATTAATTAAAACTGCATAGATAAGCTAGCGATTTTCACTGTGATGCCGTTTGGTTTGTGTAACGCCCCCGCCACCTTTGAGCGATTAATGGAGCATGTGCTAGGCGGCATGCCATGGCAATCATGCCTGGTATACCTGGATGACGTCCTGGTACATGCCAAGACCTTCCCCCAGGCGGTAGCTAATTTGGACCAGGTGTTCGGGTGCCTCAGACAGGCAGGGTTGAAGCTGAACCCGAGTAAGTGCACTTTGTTTGCAAGAGAGGTGGCCTATCTAGGTCACGTTATCGGCCGCGAGGGGGTACAAACGGACCCAGACAAAATTAAAGCGGTAGAGGAGTGGCCCGCACCACGTACCATCAAGGAGGTGCAGGGATTTTTGGGACTCTGCTCCTACTAGCGGCGCTTTGTGGCGAAATTTGCGGAGTTGGCCCGTCCCCTCCACCGGCTTACGGAGAAGGGGACGCGATTTAATTGGACACGGGAGTGCCACGAGGCCTTCCAAAAATTGAAGGGGTGTCTAACATCTGCACCCCTTCTAGCTTACCCCACTAGTGACGGGACATTTACCCTGGACACGGATGCGAGCCAGGAAGGATTGGGCGCAGTTTTGTCTCAGACACAGGAGGGCGTGGAGAGAGTGATTGGTTATTATAGTCGGGCCTTAAGTAGGCCCGAGCGAAATTATTGTGTCACTCGCAAAGAGTTATTGGCTATGCTGGATGCCATGAACCATTTCCACCCGTACCTGTACGGGCGGAAATTTTCGGTTCGAACTGACCATTCCTCCTTGCAATGGCTCCTTCGGTTCAAGGAACCGGAGGGCCAAATTGCAAGGTGGTTGGAAAAGTTGCAGCAGTACGATTGTAATGTGACCCATAAGGCTGGGAAGGCCCATGGTAATGCAGACGCACTCTCTCGGCGTCCTTGTCTGGGGGAAAACTGCAAATTTTGTGCGAGACACGAGGAGAGGGAGAAATTGGGCGATTCTGCCCCGATTCTCGTCGTCCGGGCAACCCGGGTGAGAGGGCCAATTTTACCACTAACCGCGGACGAGGAATTTGGAGAGTTGGCTTGGAGCACGGCCCAGCAGGAGGATCCTGTTCTGGGGCCGGTGTTCCAATGGGTCAAATTGGGGCAAAGACCAAAGGGGGAAGAGGTCACCCCCCTCGGGGCGCAAACAAAGGCGTATTGGGCTCAGTGGCAGACCCTGGAGTTGAAAGGCAACATCTTATATCGCAAGTGGGTGGAGGTTCCATCTGATAGAACTTCCTGGGTGGTGATAGTCCCTGACAAATTCAAGAACGTCATCTTACAACAGGTGCATGGTACCCGCTCCGGCGGCCATTTGGGCAGAACAAAGCCAATATCTCGGGTCCGCCGGAGGTTCTATTGGGTGAATATGGGGCGCGACATACAGGACTGGTGTCGGAGATGCGACGCCTGTTCTGCCAAAAAGGGACCAGCACGGAGGATGAGGGCCCCCCTTCAATTACACCAGGTGGGGGCCCCCCTTGAGCGGGTGGCTATGGATATACTAGGACCGCTGCCCCACACCCGCCAAGGTAATAAGTATATCCTCGTTGTAATGGACTATTTCACCAAGTGGCCGGAGGCCTATGCCCTCCCCAACCAAGAAGCCGGGGTGGTAGCACAGGCCTTCGTGGAAGGATTTGTATGTCGGCACGGGATTCCACAGGAGCTGCACACCGATCAGGGACGAAATTTTGAGAGCCAATTATTAAAAGATGTGTGCAGACTCCTGTCAATTCGGAAAACTAGAACCACGCCCTTGCGGCCACAATCTGACGGGATGGTGGAAAGGTTCAATCGAACATTGATCCAACAACTGGCATTGTTCACCACCACCCGTCAGGATGACTGGGACGAACATCTCCCGTACCTGTTGATGGCCTACCGAACTAGCCAGCACGGGGCCACCGCATGCAGTCCAGCGTTGCTTATGTATGGGCGGGAGTTACGGGCTCCCGCCGACTTGCTATGCGGTCCCGTGCCAGACACCACGGATACACCGCCGAGGGAGGGTTACGCACGTCACCTGGAGGAAGGCATGGAGCGGGTCCATGCCTTCGCCCGCCACCAGCTCCATCTGGCGGGGGCCAAGATGAAGCGCAGGTACGACGACCGGAGCCAGGGGATTCAATACGCTCCGGGGATGAAGATTTGGTTCTTTAATCCCCGGAGGCGGAAGGGCAGGTGCCCAAAACTCACCTCCCCCTGGCAAGGCCCGGGAGTCGTCCTGTCGCAAGTCTGTGACGTGGTTGTTAAGATCAAGATGGGGCCACGGACCCCCCCTCGGATCGTCCATGCCGACCGGATAAGACCTTATGCCGGCGAGCAGGCGCCCTCATGGATCGCCTCGGCTCTAGATGCCGAGGCAGGACCCAGTACCTCTTGCGACGGGGGCTCGTAGCGTCAGAGGACTGGGGGGATGGTAGTGGGAGATGCCCGATGTGGTGGGATGGCAACTCTGTCCTCCCTCACAGCGGGGGCAAAGGAGCACTAGTCTTATGGGGTTTATGGCAGTGAAAACTGGCCCGGGAGGGTTTGGATAATGTGTAGGGCCCTAGAAGATGACCTTAGGTGACGTTAAGATTAGTTAGTGACAATGATACCTGTAGTGGGGACGCAGGTAGATTAGTGTGGATGATAATGACGAGGGAGCGCAATAATGTAAGGGGCGACGGGGAAGCGCAAGTTTCAGAGGGGAGTAGTTAGATGAGATGATGCCGTGTGTTTGAGGATTGGAAGTGTATTGTGAAAAGTGTGTAAGGAACAGGTGTGATTGCACAGGTGTGCAACTGAACAGGGGTATGGAGCAGTGTATGAGTGAGAGAAGGTGATTGTGAGTTGTGCTGACCAAATGGTCCAGGAAGGAAGGAGGGTGCAGGTGGCACCAGGTATGATTGCACAGGTGTGCAACTACAGGTGAATGGAGAACAGGTGTATGGAATAAATGGTCTGGAGTATATGGAGTATTGGAATGGATGGTCGTGGAATGAGTATGGTAGAAACTATGGAGTGGAGTGGATGGTGCGAAGGTGTGAACGGGGGTAGGATGGACCCCCATCACGAATACCCGGGGCGGGTAGTGCAAGTGTTAGGTAGAGGGTATAGGTAAATTGTGGTTGGATATTGGCATCTGTGGTGCGAGGTGAAAGAATGGTGTTTGGATGGGTGCATTAGTGTTGTGGAAATGGCTGGGCGTGTAGCCTGTTAGTGTGTGTAGTTGGTTTGGGCACTCCACCACTGTGAGGATGTCGCCCAGGTGAGGCCACAGGTGGGCTCTGGGAGCCGGTAGAGTCGTTGTAGATGGGGCCCGAGGATCCGGAGGACGGACCCGGGTAGCCCAGTGCCAGAGGGCACCGAGGGGTGACAGAGCCAGGAGGGGCCTTCCCCAGTTAGATAGGTTAGGGTGAGGAGCTAGGTAAGCTCGGGTGGCAACTGCAGTGGTGGAGGTGTGCCGGTGGGTAGACCTGCTGGGAGAGCTACACGCCCCAGTCCTGAAATTGTGCAAGGGCACAGGGAGTTGAATCGGGGGAGTGAGACCCCAAATTGAGAAGCACCACAGTTTGGTCAATGGGAATTGGTTTTTAGAACCCATAGTGTAAGATGGCCAATGGATTGGCAGGGAAAGACCCCGGGTAGTGTAAAGTGTATTAAAGTCATTTAGAAAGTAGTTAGGATGAAGTCTCCTCGCACCATCTACATCCACTCACCTGGGATGACGTACCTCCACACCATGCCAGGTTGTTTTATTATTTTTGATGCAAATGTTTTGGATTGTGAGACGCATCATGACATGGGTGTGACATTGTGCTTTGTTGTTCCATCTCTCCCTCCTTATGAGGATTGATGATGAATTGGGTGATGGCAAATTTTGGTTAGAGGGATTGTGGGGACGAATTTGGAAGAGAAGAAATATGGGGAAGACGTGACAGTCGCGACAAATTTGTAAAGGTATAAATTTTTGTAAATATGGGGTAAGGGCAAGGGTAGTGTAGGTGACAAGGGGGAGGAGACGTACGGTAGGGACGAGCTTTTCTCACTTCGCTCTCCGTACGCACTTCACCTTGCATTGCCTTGATTGATGTGTACCCTTGAGACCTTACCCCTCGCTCATCTGTCTCTTCCCCCCTTTGTCTCCCACATGAGGACCTGTGTGCCACTGGGCACCGAGGGGAGCGTGCGTGAGTCCGCCATTGTGTGCCCGGAACTCCCAGAACCAGCTGTCTGCATCGATGCACCACATTATGGACCACATGTCTGTGGCTGAGCACCACTGATGGACCCCATGGGTTGGGGCATGGCCCCTCTGCTGGAACCGGCCATGAAGGCCCGAAATCTTGCTGGCGGACCTTGATCACAGGGCACCGATTCCCCACAGGTGAACCACACTAGTCGGCCCCCTGTGGGCCATAAATAAATTTAAAAATGGACACGTTGGGTGCATTTTATTTTAATCCAAATAGGCCGCCAGCAAAGAAGATGACAACACCTGGAAAATAATTATAGCCAGCAGAGGGAGCCGAAGAGCAAGAGACCACCTGCAGGGTTTGGGGTTGTTGGTTTATTTTTATTGATGAACAATGATGACTGTGCACCGATTGGTGCTTGAGGGTGTATTGGTGCGTTTATGGGTGCTTTCATGGTGCATTGATGCAGAGCAGACTGTCTCCCCCCCAGAAAGAACAATCACAGGTCCTGGGTTGCGTTTTGTAAATAAAAGTAGCGTCAATTGCAAATAATGCTCCCCACCGTCAATGTGTAGTTTGAAGACCATTCCGCAATTCGGTTAGCTGTGGGCGTGTCTGTTAGGCAGGGTGCAATGGAGCAGCGGGAAATATTTATTTATGTTTTAAAACTGTCGCACTCAGGGTCAGGTTAAAAGTAGAGGGAACTACACCTACGTGTCACACTAAATTAAAGTTATAGGCCCGGGTCGTGCCTAAGAGGAGGAGGGTGCAGTGTTGCGGAAATGAGGATTGTGTTTTTTTTATTGTGTTGTATTGTATGGTAAATTGTTGTGTAATATTGCTTGATTCTGGCCCCTCCTGCCTCCAGTGTTGTGTAAAGATCAAAGGGCGTTCCGGTAGTTAAATCCATAAAGCATACATTGAAGGACACTATAATACCCTTGTTCAGTAGTTTATTTCCTTATTATGTGTATCAGGGTAAGGCCTTGTCTTCCATTAAAATGACACTCCATTGCACCAAGTGAAATAGATAGATTCCTTTCATTCCCCATTACCACTCCCAAAACTTCCATTGCCAAGCCTCAATTTCCAGCTACATCCCCTCCAAGTCTCCATTGCCAACTGCACTGGGCAGTTTGCCAGTTTGTTACAGCTGTGGGTTGTTTTCGCTCCAAAACCACCATTGAACATGTGCTCGGGTCGGGGAAGAAAGGCGTGCCCGCCTGTCGTCATCAAGGGCGGAGCCAGAGGGTCGCGCGACCAACCAGGCCCGAGGTGAGCACACCAATGGGCGTGTCCTGAAGGCCGGCGGCTTAATCGCCGGAGGCGCTATAAAGGCGCGCGCGCAAGAAGTTAGAGCAGAGCTGAGTTGTGTGGTTTTGGTCAGAGCGGGGGTTGGTCGTCAGTGGTGGTCAGTGGTTGTGTTGAGTTGTCGGTGGTGAGGAGTGATTGGACTAAGCAAGAGAGAAAGAGTCCTGGAGTTAGTGAGAGAGGGAGAGAGAACCCGTCATGCCAGACCCCCCACCAGCAGCATTGGCTTGGCTCCATCAAGCAGCTCCGACCCGTTACCCCGCGCACACGACAGGATCGGTGGCATCGGTGGCCATCGAGGTCCAGCCCGACGTCCCGTGCGGGATCAAGCTCCATCCAGCTCCGGACCTTCCTCTCCCTCCAGGCATCCACCTCCCGCCAGTCCTGCCTTTCCATCCTTTTGGTGTACGTGAGTTTGTTCTGTTTGTTTTGTCCCTGGGTAATTAATTAAGACTGCATAGATAAGCTAGCGATTTTCACTGTGTCCTTCTGGTCCGTCCCTCTGTCTATATTATTTTATTATCTTTCCTTCTCCTTGGTTTCTTTGAGCCTGTAAATAGTAATAAATAGTAAACGTATTTCAAACCTTTTTGCCTTCGTCTTCCTCTTCTTCACATCCTTGTCGTCTTTGTCTTTTCCCTCATTGAATAGCTGTGGCGCGATCTGGCCAATGTTCAGGCGATCGGGTGAGTCGGGAAAAACTGTTCGGGTGCGGCGCCTCCGCTCGGCAAACAACATCTTATCCGCGGACCGTAACAATATATATATATATATATATATATATATATATATATATATATATATATATATATATATATATATATATATATATGTATATATATATATATATATGGCAGGTAGATATATATATATATATATATATATATATATCCATATGATGAGTGGATACCAGAGATAACGTCACCGCGTGGCAGGCGGTGCGTATCGCTCCCAGCAAGGTGCAGCAGCAGCTGTATGGGACACCTTGCTGGCGGTTCTCCACTGATGATATGAAGGTCGCATAGTGACTGATATATATATATATATATATATATATATATATATATATATATATATATATATATATATATATATATATGTATATGTATATATATATATATATATATATGTATATATATATATATATATATATATATATATATATATGTATATATATATATATGTATATATATATATATATATATATATACATATATATATATATATATATATATACATATACGTATATATATATATATATATATATATATACATATATGTATATATATATATATATATATATATATACATATATATATATATATATATATATATATATACACGCACACACACATATATACTTATATACACACACACATACATATTGTTGCGGTTTTGTATTAAAGGTTAATTTCCCCTCCCAGTTAGTTACACTACAACATGTAGCCTGGTTTAAGCTCAGTTGTTTCTTCGTAAATGTAAGCATAGACCTTTCCTGTGTTAGTTTTGCGTTGAGAAGGATAATGAAAATTAGGTGTCCTTATGGCGCTTTGGGTGGGCATTGGCGCCGAAATACCATGCAGCAGACCTGAACAAGTCGACCAAGGCCGAAGGAAGGCGGAGGAGGAGCCATCGGTAAGCGCGAGCGGCCAATCAGGGCTCGAGGGGAGTGACTTACCACTGCGGCAAAAGGCGGGGTTTGGAACATTCGAGTCGGGCTGGGGCGGGGCAATATAACCCTGCTCAGAGCCCCCCACCTCACATGAGATGAGAGTTATGAGATGAGATCCCAGAGTGAGACGTCAGTCAGTTCGGAGCGCTCAGTTATGAGATGAGCGCAGGGCAAGTCAGATCGGAGTTGTGAGAATAAGGCAGTTCAGTTGAGTTGAGCATAACCCCGTTGCACATGAACTTGCCCTGCTCCCCGCGCTCTGCGCTGTATTAATCGCGCTGTAAAGACGACCCGCACCGGGCCACAGACGCACGTATTTCCTCTTGCCTGCATTTGCCTGTTACGCGCCGCGAGGATTTTCCCGCCTGCCTGCCTTCGCCGGGACACGTGCTGTGACTGCCAGAGGGCCACGCCGGTTGAGCTGTTCCTGGAGCGAACGAAGCAGGCGCGTTCAGCGCGCGAACATTCCTCCTCCATTTCCCTATGTGAGTGATCGGGCCCATGTCTAGGAAAATAAGTTAAGACTGCTTAAGTTCTGCCCTGTGTCCCCTTTTCTTCTACCAAATCATTGTAAATAGTGTAAATAAATCTGTTCGTCCTTCTGATTCGAACGTCTTGTGTTTTCCATCATTGACCTCGCATGGTACGAATTAGATCGCTCTAATCGGGTTCTATAGAAAGGTAATACCACGAGTCACATGGTACGTATTCCACTCGGATTTACTCAATTACGCGTGGTTTGTGCGAGACTCGATCCCCGCTTCCGCTGCGGCGTGGGTACTTAAGGTACGCGTGAAATTGTCCCGAAACCCTTTTCCACGTCTGCCCGGAAGTGGCGACTCAGTCTCGCGGTTTTGAAGACCCAGAGGGAAAAAGGGGCTTAATCTCCCCTTTGTAAGGGAACGGGCTTCGGAAAACCGCAACAATATATGTATATATATATATATATATATATATATATATATATATATATATATATATATATATATATATATATATATATTGTTGCGAATATGGAATTTGGCCTCCATATCCGCTTGTAAATATTCCCCTATTTTCTCCAATACTCCCCAACTTTCCCCAATCCCCCATTCCCTAGTCCCATTGCATGTAAATAACAATCAGTAGAGCCGACCTTCCCCTTATTCCCCCATTAAATGTCGTGCCCAGGTCCACCGCACCACACGTAGACAACTTTCGGACATCTTCCTAGTTATTCTTATTCTATGTCAGTTAAGGCCTCGTCTCCATTAATTATGACTCTTCGTTGCACCAGAATGTGATTATATGGCATCAGTAGTGAGTTTAGGACCTTTCCCATACCTCCTTCCATCTTCTTCCCCAACCAACTATGGCTGCAGCAACGGAGGAGATGGCGGCGGAGCGGGGGAGGATGCGTCCTCACACCGGCTCGATTAGCGCCATTGACCACGCGCTCCACGGGGTTACCACGGAGGGGCTGGCTGTCAGCTCCTCGTCAAGGGCGGAGCCTGGTAAACCCCCCCGCACGCACCCAATGAGAAGCAACGTGCCGATTCCACGAGGCGGAGCTAACGAGCCGAGGGCGTGTCACTCCCCGCCGGATATACGCGGCCCCGCGCCGGATGTGACGTGAGATGCGCCCCCAGCTGGAGAAGGAAGGACCTGCGAGCGCTGAAAGAGATGCGCCCCCAGCTGGAGAAGGAAGGACCTGCGAGCGCTGAAACAGATGCGCCCCCAGCTGGAGAAGGAAGGACCTGCGAGCGCTGAAACAGATGCGCCTCAGCTTGGAGAGAGAAGCCACCGCCACCCCCAGCGCGACGATACCTCCCCGCATCCTTGGACCGGACCGTACTGTACCCTGCCCCGAGCCCAGGAGGACCTGGAGCCATCGATCCTGCCTTTCCTAGCCATCAAACCCCCGTGTGAGTCAGCCGTTGTCCCGTTTGTCTGTCGTCTGTCCGGGGTTAATATAAGAGTGTGTCTAAGTGCCTGTCTTTCTGTGATTATACTTCTAGCCCCTGTAATCTGACCTTTCCGTACGAATATAATCTCCTCCGGAGGTCTTGAGAATTGAAACCTTGGTGTCGTATTGTGTTATTGTAATCCAGCCGGGTGTCTTCTTTTTCTTATTGAGCCAGCATCGCGCGACTAGTCAACGTTCGGGCACAATCGGGTAACTTGTGCAGACGTGGTCATACCATAAAACCGCTCGGTAAATAACATCCAAGCCACGTCTGTAACAATTGGTGTCGAGGAGTGGAATTCGAACCCGGGACTAAATTTATTAGGCCCAAATTTTGGGAGGGAAAATCGATTCGGAGCGCGTACTGCGCTCGACGAAATTATAACGAAAAAAAAAAAAAAATTGGATTTGTTTTACGAAACTCGAATTTTGCAAGTCGCGCTATGGCGGATCAAGACGGCTGGGGTCCGGTAGGGGAGAGTGAAGCAGGGTCGGTCCAGGACCAAATTGAGGGACATGAGGAGAGCGAAGCAGTGAGGGCGGCAGGTTCGCAAAATAGCGCCGTCACGCACGAAGTAGCGGGCGCGCAAAATGGCGCGCTCGCTCACGTGGTTGAAGGGTCCCAAAATAGCGGCGCCGCGGAGGGCGAGCCTGCGGTGGCGGCTGGGGACGCTGGGCAAACCGGGTTTGACCTCAGATTATTCTTGACCCAACTGAATGCAAAAATGGATAGGATGGAGGGCCAAATGAGGGTTGATAGTGGGCGATTAGAGGGCCAAATGAGGGGTACCAGTGAGGGATTAGACAATAATTTTAAGGGATTAGACAATAATTTTAAGGGATTAGACAATAATTTTAAGGGATTAGACATGAAATTGGGAAATTAGACGATAGATTAGGGGAAATACAGGAGGGGTTAACGGGGGTAGAAAACAGAATGGCCGCTCAAGAGAATCAAATGGAAGGGATGCAAAAGGGGTTAGAGGGGGTAGAAAATAGAATGGCTGCCCAGGAGAATCAGATAGAGGGAGTGAAAAATGGGTTAGAGGGGTTAGAAAACAGTATGGAAGGCAAATTGAGGGACATGAGGAACCAAGCGGAAAGGGAAGTTAAACAAATGGAGCAGCAGATAGAGGGGGGTCAGAATGGGGGTAGAAACCAAACTGGATGCTCACAGGGAGGAAATGGAGCAGATGAGGGTGGCATCTGGGCAGGAGATGCAAGTGATGGGAGAGGAGATCAGAAGAGGAGTGAGTGAGGAGGTCGGAGGAGTGCGCGAGGAGGTGAGGCACTGTGAGGAGCACATGGAAAAGGAGGTGAGAAAGGGGACTGTTAAGTTACAAGGGGGCATAGAGGACCTGACGCAGGAGGTGGAGCAGCTGACGGTGGGACAGACGGAGTTAGTGGAGCAGGTTCAAAGGAACACTGCGGTATTAGGAGGTTTAAAAGCGACACAAAACGACATAAAAAACGACTTGATAGCGACAAAGAGGGAATGTCAGATGGTACGTGAGGGACTGACAACGAGGTTGGACGAGGTGATAGAGGTAATGGAGACGAAGGACCGGCAGGTGAGGACGCACATGGAAACGGTCAAGGTAGCCTTGGAGGACGAGCTTGAGGAGACGTACCGGGGAATAAAAGAGGTGAGGCACAAATTAGAAGAAGTGGAAGAAGGGGTGAGCGAAATTAAGAAGCGACGGAGAGGGGATAAGAAAGAGATAAAAGAGGAGATAAAAGAATTGGTCCAAAGTCTGTGTTTGGATCGTGATGATGTGCTCATTAACCGGATGAGGGATTCGCAGGTGATGGAGGAGAAGCGAAGAGGAAGAGGACCTGGTGTAAGTGGTGACCAATATGGTCGTGCGTATGATGCGCCAGGGGATTTAAGAAGCTTGGGGGTCGAGATGGACCCGGGTGTTCGTGAGAGGCCGTTGGTGAAGTGTGCGACAGGTCTGGTGTGCGAAAAAGGAGGTGTGCGAGAAAATCCGACTCTGGGGTGTGTGAGGAAAAAGTGCGTGCCAAGGAGTGAGTGTGCTGGCGAGAGTGAGTCGGTCGTAGCGCGTGTGCGA
Organism: Myxine glutinosa; assembly: GCF_964187855.1. Classification (NCBI taxonomy): domain Eukaryota; kingdom Metazoa; phylum Chordata; class Myxini; order Myxiniformes; family Myxinidae; genus Myxine; species Myxine glutinosa. The sequence continues at coordinate 108,152,118 of NC_136267.1, forward strand.
GGGAGCACATGGAAGCGCGGTGTGGTGAGTGTTACAGAGGGTGTAACGCAAGAGTGTGCGCGAGAAAGGTGTGTGACGGACAGGTGCATGAGGAAAGAGTGCGCTGTCAGAAGTAAGGAAGAGTGTCCACCTGTGGTGAGTGTTACAGAGGGTGTAACGGGAGAGTGTGCGCGAGAAAGGTGTGTGACGGACAGGTGCATGAGGAAAGAGTGCGCTGTCAGAAGTAAGGAAGAGTGTCCACCTGTGGTGAGTGTTACAGAGGGTGTAACGGGAGAGTGTGCGCGAGAAAGGTGTGTGACGGACAGGTGCATGAGGAAAGAGTGCGCTGTCAAGAGTAAGGGTGAGTGCGCTGTCAGGAATGGAGGTGAAAGTAGTGAGAGTGACATGGAGCGTGAGTTAGTTGTGACAGGTGAGCGAGGATGTACACCTGGGATGGAAGGATGCACACCTGGAATGGTAGAGCGTGAGTGGGAATGCACGCTGGAATTGGTGGTGAGGCACGTGGTTGGGTGTGCGAATGAGGGCACACCTGTGATTGTCACAGAGGAGGTGACCGAGGAGGGGGTGCGAAGCGGTGTATTGGTGAGGTGTGCGACCAACGAATGTGTGCCAAAGTGTTCGGTGGTCAGGTGTGTGACCAAGGCTGTGAGTGGAATGAGGGTACCTGGGTGTGTAAGGAAGGGTACGAGGAGCATGGGCACAGCTGGATGTGTGAGCAAGGAACGGGCTGCGGGGTGTAAGCATGCAGGTGAAGCATCGACATTAAACGGGTTAGAGGTTAGGTCGACTTTTAGCCGAATCGGGCCCTCGGTGCGTGCCGGGCCTCGCTTTGAACGGCCGCGTCCTTGCTCCACTAGGCGGAGCGGGCGGCCCGATAGAAAGGGTCGTCATGGCGACCACTTTTTGTTGAGGCATTCCGGCAGGTCGAGATCGGGACATTGGATGGCTCCACGCCGAGGTGATGCGTGGGATCTCGGCCCGGGTAAGCCCCCGTCCCTGCACCGAGTGCCGGACGCATCCAGCCGCTGGCACAAAACAACCAGCATCCATTGCTTGGCTTTACGAAGCCGGGCTTTGGACAGGAATTAGCGCACCGAGAGGCAGTAGTGAGTAGACTGGGTGATGAGGTTAGTGTTTTGGCCCCGAAATTAGAAAAAGGCGAAATTTGATGATTGGTAATGGTACAGTGATTGGCAGATGATTGGCAAATTTTTAATTTGTTGAAATTTGATGTGCAAAATTGGTAGTGAGAGGCCCCCGATGTGGTGGGATGGCATCCTTGCCACCCTTCCCATGTGGGGGGGGCAAAGGAGCAATAGCTTATGGGGTGTATGGCAGTGAAAACTAGCCCGGGTGGGTTAGGATATGGTGTGTAGGGATCTAGAGAAGATGACCTTAGGTAACGTTAAGGTTAGTTAGTGACTGATACCTGTAGTGGGGACGCAGGTAGATTAGCGTGGATGATAATGACGAGGGAGCGCAATAGTTTAAAGGGACGACTGCGAAGCGCAAGTTTCAGAAGGGAGTAGTTAGCTGAGATGATGCCGTGTGTGTGTGAGAATTGAACAGGTGTGATTGCACAGGTGTGCAACGGGACAGGTGTGTGGAGCAGTGTATGAGTGGTGAGTGTTGTGGATCAGCGCGAATGCGCTTGGGGAGAGAAGGGTGCAGGTGGCACCAGGTGTGAGAGCACAGGTGTGCAAGTACAGGTGTGTGGAGAGAGTTGGAGTGAGTGGTACGGAGTGGTGTGCATGGTGCGAAGGTGTGGATGGGGGAAGAGTGGACCCCTTTCACGAGTACCCGGGGCGGGTAGTGTAAGTGTTAGGTAGAGGGTATAGGTAAGTTGTGGTTGGATATTGGCATTTGTGGTGCGGTTGCAGAATGGTGTTGTGAATGGGTGCATTAGTGTTGTGGAAATGGCGGGGTGTGTAGCCTGTTAGTGTGTGTAGTTGGTTGGGCACTCCACCACTGTGAGGATGTCGGCCAGGTGAGGCCGCAGGTGGGCTCTGGGAGCCGGTAGAGTTGTGGATGGGGCCCGAGGATCCGGAGGACGGACCCGGGTAGCCCAGTGCCAGAGAGGGCACCGAGTGGGGAGAGTGCCAGAGGGCCTTCCCCAGGTAGTTAGGTTAGGGCAAGGAGCAGGTAAGCTCGGAGGCAACTGCAGTGGTGGAGGTGTGCAGGTGGGTAGACCCACTGGGAGAGGTACACGCCACAGCCCAGAAATTGTGCGAGGGCACCGGGAGATGAATCGGGGGAGTGAGACCCCAAATTGAAGCGCACCACAGTTTGGCCAATGGGAATTGGTTTTTAGAACCCATAGTGTAAGGGGGCCAATGGTTTGGCCGGAGAAAGACCCCGGGTAGTGTAAAGTTGTTAAAGTCATTTAGGAAATAGTTAGGATTGATGAACCTGTCGCACCATACGCAGCCACTTACCTGTGGTGATGATGACTCCACACCTGTGTTTTCTTTGTTTTGTTGCAGGAAATGAGATTGTGAGGATTTGTGAGACGCATCACGACGTGGATGAGACATTGGGGTGATTCCATCTCTCCCTCCTTAGGAGGGACTGATGATGAGTTGGAGATGGCAAATTATGATGTTGAGTTGGAGATGGCAAATTTTGATGAGAGTTGAAAATGGCAAATTTGATTGGTTAGGAGGGAGAGAAGACGAATTTGGTATATGGGAGGAACGGGGAAGACAGTAGGGATGTTTGTTGATTTGTAAAGTAGATGTTTATGGGTAGTGTTGTGTTTTGTGGATACAGTAAGGGGTAAGGGAGGGGCCATGTAGGTTACCTGGTGGGGGGGGGGGCGTACGATAGGAACGTACCTGTCTCACCTGGTTCCCATGTGCCCCCAGGGTGCATCACCTTACATTGCGTGCACTTTTGCGCCCTTACCACCTTACTCACTTGTCTGCTTCTTTTGTCTCCCACCTCCGAGGATCTGGCTTTGGGGTAGAGAGAGAGGAGAGAGAGGTGCTGGCTGCGCAGTTGTGGGCCTGCACTTTCGCTGTTTGCTGCCGGGATCGATACACCATATGGACCGCAATGTTTGTGGCCACCCACAATGGACCGCAGTTCGTTTGCGGCCAAGCACCACCCGGGGATGGACCTATGGGTCAACGTGGCACCTATGCCATACAGGTGAACCACTTTTAGTTAACACCAAGTGCACCACAAGAAGAGCAAGAGACACCTGCAGGGTTAGGGGTTGTCGAATTTATTTTTATTCCAATGAACAATGGTGACTGCACCGATTGGTGGTGGGGTGGTGCTTTTGATGCTCGGGAAGGGTGCTCTGCACGTTATTAAAGGCCGTCGGCCACAGAGCACTCGTGGGTTGGTGTATCGATGCTGGCAAGCGCGCTCTCTCTATGCATAACATCTGCATGTGTTCCTCCAAAAACAGGTCCTGGATCGTAGTGTAAATAGCAGCGTAGTCGTGTAAATAATGCTCCCTACCGGCTGTATGTTTAGTTTGAGGATTCTTTCCGGATTCGGTTATCCTGTGGGTGTGTTTCTGTGAGGAGAAGGGTGCAACGTCGCAGGGGGACATATTTACTCATTTGTGAATATCTGTAAAACTGTCGCACTCAGGGTAGAGTTAATAGTAGAGGGAACTACATTGCGTGCCACACTAAAGTAGGTAAAAATTTATCGGGTCGGGACGCCCCGAGGGTAGAGAAGGGTGCAATGTTGCGAATATGGAATTTGGCCTCCATATCCGCTTGTAAATATTCCCCTATTTTCTCCAATACTCCCCAACTTTCCCCAATCCCCCATTCCCTAGTCCCATTGCATGTAAATAACAATCAGTAGAGCCGACCTTCCCCTTATTCCCCCATTAAATGTCGTGCCCAGGTCCACCGCACCACACGTAGACAACTTTCGGACATCTTCCTAGTTATTCTTATTTTATGTCAGTTAAGGCCTCGTCTCCATTAATTATGACTCTTCGTTGCACCAGAATGTGATTATATGGCATCAGTAGTGAGTTTAGGACCTTTCCCATACCTCCTTCCATCTTCTTCCCCAACCAACTATGGCTGCAGCAACGGAGGAGATGGCGGCGGAGCGGGGGAGGATGCGTCCTCACACCGGCTCGATTAGCGCCATTGACCACGCGCTCCACGGGGTTACCACGGAGGGGCTGGCTGTCAGCTCCTCGTCAAGGGCGGAGCCTGGTAAACCCCCCCGCACGCACCCAATGAGAAGCAACGTGCCGATTCCACGAGGCGGAGCTAACGAGCCGAGGGCGTGTCACTCCCCGCCGGATATACGCGGCCCCGCGCCGGATGTGACGTGAGATGCGCCCCCAGCTGGAGAAGGAAGGACCTGCGAGCGCTGAAAGAGATGCGCCCCCAGCTGGAGAAGGAAGGACCTGCGAGCGCTGAAACAGATGCGCCCCCAGCTGGAGAAGGAAGGACCTGCGAGCGCTGAAACAGATGCGCCTCAGCTTGGAGAGAGAAGCCACCGCCACCCCCAGCGCGACGATACCTCCCCGCATCCTTGGACCGGACCGTACTGTACCCTGCCCCGAGCCCAGGAGGACCTGGAGCCATCGATCCTGCCTTTCCTAGCCATCAAACCCCCGTGTGAGTCAGCCGTTGTCCCGTTTGTCTGTCGTCTGTCCGGGGTTAATATAAGAGTGTGTCTAAGTGCCTGTCTTTCTGTGATTATACTTCTAGCCCCTGTAATCTGACCTTTCCGTACGAATATAATCTCCTCCGGAGGTCTTGAGAATTGAAACCTTGGTGTCGTATTGTGTTATTGTAATCCAGCCGGGTGTCTTCTTTTTCTTATTGAGCCAGCATCGCGCGACTAGTCAACGTTCGGGCACAATCGGGTAACTTGTGCAGACGTGGTCATACCATAAAACCGCTCGGTAAATAACATCCAAGCCACGTCTGTAACAATATATATATATATATACATACATATATATATATATATACATATATATATATATATATATATATATATATATATATATATATATATATATATATATATATATATATATATATATATATCTAATACAGTCACATGAAAAAGTAAGTACACCCCATGTAAAGTTTTGACTTTTTCAACATATTTCAACATACAGCTATTTGATCTTCATTTCAACAATATTGATAGATAAAGGTGATATAATATAACATATCATGAAACATTTACATTTTGTAGTCCATTGTATAATTTAAATAAACATCAATGCAAATTTCACATGTGGAAAAAGTAAGTACACCGTTGGCCCTCATCGGTGGTATTGCCCCCTTTGGCAGAAACAACCTCAAGTAGGCGTTTCTTATAACTGTCTACCAGTCTCTGACATCGACTGGGAGAAATTTTTGCCCACTCCTCCATGCAGAATTATTTCAGCTGTGCGATGTTTGAGGGGTTTCTTGCATGGACAGCTCGTTACAAATCCCCCCACAACATCTCGATGTGATTTGGATCCAGGCTTTGACTTTGCCTTTCCAGAACCCTCAATTTCTTTCTTTTCAGCCATTCCTTGGTGGATTTACTGATATTTTTAGGGTCATTGTCATCTTGCAAGGTCCACCATCGGTTGAGCTTCAACTTCCCGACAGATGGCCTCACATTATCCTCAAGCACCCTCTGCTACAATGAAGAATTCATTGTGGATTCTATGGTGGTGAGCTGCCCCAAACCATAATATTTCCACCAGCATGCTTTACAGTTGGTATCAGGTTCTTGTGGTCAAATGCTGTCTTTGGTTTTCGCCAAACATGTCTTCTGGTACTGTGGCCAAATAGCTCTACCTTTGACTCATCTGTCCAGAGCACATTGTTCCAGAAGTGCTGGTCTTTACCTCGGTGTTCATTGGCAAACTTTAGTCTTGCCCTGGTGTTCTTTCTGGAAAGCAAAGGTTTCCTCCTGGCACACCTCCCATGTAGATCAAATTTGTGCGGCCTCTTTCTAATGGTAGACTCGTGCACTTTGACATCAGCAGTAGCAAGAGCTACCTGTAGGTCCCGTGATGACATTCTGGGGTTCTTAGAGACTTCTTTCAGCATCTTGCGGTCTGCTCTCGGGCTGAACTTGCTGGGGCGGGCTGGCCTGAACAAGTTGGCAGTTGTTTGGAATCTTCTCCACTTGTAGATGATCTTCCAGACAGTCGAATGATTGATTTCAAATTGTTTGGAGATCTTTTTAAATCCCTTCCCAGACTCGTAGGCATCTATAACCTTCTTTCTGAAGGCCTCAGAGAGCTCTTTTGATCTAGGCATGGTGATGCCACTCACTTCAACAACAAAGAGCAAACCAAACTAAATGTCTGAGGTTTAAATAAGACAGGTTCCTCCAAGATCCTCTCTTACGATGTTCTAATCATTTGCACCTGAGCTGGTACACCTGATTCTAATTTTTGGTGTTTGAAGTAGTGATAAATGTAGGGGTGTACTTGCTTTTTCCACATGTGAAATTTGCATTTATGTTTATGTAAATTATACAATGGACTACAAAATGTAAATGTTTCATGATATTTGTTATATTATATTACCTTTATCTATCAATATTGTTGAAATGAAGATCAAATAGCTGTATGTTGAAATATGTTGAAAAAGTCAAAACTTTACATGGGGTGTACTTACTTTTTCATGTGACTGTATATATTGTTGCGGTTTTGAGTTTGTACAGTGAGTATAATAAAGGTTAAAATTTCCCACTCGTAGTTAGTCACACAAGCAACATGTAGCCTCGCGATAGTGTAGTTATGTCTTAGTATTTGTGAGCTTAGTCCTTTTCCTATGTTAGTTCTGCATTGAGTAGAGTCAGGAGAATAGGCCCTACTTCTACCGACTTTCCAGCCTCCCTAGCCTCATGCCCCTTTGCTCTAACTTTGGTTCATTTTGTGCGAATTAACACGAGGCAGGCCTTGGAGGGTCGGGGCGGAGCCGAATGAGGGGCGGCAGAGGCGCTGACGGTAAGCTCGAGCCGCCAATCAGGGCTCAGAGGTGGTGGCGGCAGCACTGCGTCACATGACGTGGTAAGAAGGTTCGAGAGGGTTCCAGAAGGTTCGGGGGCGGACCTATATAACCCATCGCACAAAGCCCCCGAGAGGACTCTCGCTGATGAACAGAGGACTTGCCCAGGGAGAACTCGCGCGCACTAACCAACCAAGAGAATCGTTGAAGAGGAATTGTGAGCGTCAGAGAACTGAAAGATACGTGGGTAAAGAGAGACGCGCATGAACCGGAATATGCGCTATTATAAAGCGATGCTCGGTTGGGTTGGAGGCTGATCGATATACAGTGCATTAAGTCACGCGAGTTAGAATGGCTGTGTAATTGCCAGCCGCGCTGAGAGTCCCGCATTTGCCGTTCCACCTCATCATCTGCGTTTGTTCGGGAAACGCGCTATGAGGTTCCTTCCATCGCCTGCTGCCATCTTCGCGGGACGTGCTGGGACCGTGGAGATTCGGACGGGGCCGTTCCTGGACGACCACGTTGGCACGTTTGGCTGAACATCAATCCATCTGCAATTCCCTGTGTGAGTGTGACGGGCCAGAGTCCGGGGGATAAGATAAGACTGATTAAGTGCTGCCCTGTGTCTCTGCGTCCCCGATCATTGTACATACGTGTGGGAATAATTAAACCTGTGTTCTTCCTTTTTTCCATTCGACCGTTTCTGTGGTTTCCTCATTGCCTAAGCGTGGTACGAATAGGACCGCTCGAATCGGGTTCCACTACAAAACTGCATGGACCACGTGGTACTCAATCCGCTCGGCGTACGCAAACCACACATGGCTCGTGCGAGGCTTGCTTCCTCGCTTCCGTGGCAGCGCAGGGAGTTAGGTACGAGCGAGAGTTGGTCCCGAAACCCTACTTTGCGTTTGCCCGGAAGGGATGTTTCAAGTCTTGGTTCCGTCAAGCCCAGAAAGAACAAGGGGATTAATCCCCCCTTGGTAAGGGGAAGAAGGGCGGCGGAGAACCGTAACAACATACATATATATATATACACAAAGAATTAAGTTAAGCACCCCTACACAACGAATTAAGGTAAGCACCCCCTAATATATATTCTTTGTGTATATGTATACATTGGCATATATTCTAAGGTATGTGAGATCAAATAATGATTGGTATGACATTAGCAATTAGCCATTGATGAAATTGAGTGATCAAAGTGAAAAAATGTGATTGGTTGAGTCAGTGATCCGATCACGTGGGTCCTACACACGTTATTGACGCAAAGATCGCTAGAGGTCTTCTCAGAACAATGACTGTACGTTAGAAAACATAAACGTCATCCACACTGTCCGTGATGGACCTATAGCTCCATACTTAAATTGAGGTGAAAATATGCCTAAAATTCCCAAAAAATTTCACCTTAAATTATTCAGAATAAAATATTGAAAACGGCATGATTGTTATGTTTTTATGTGACCATAATATCACTTCTCCAGAAAATATAGCAATATCATGGGTATATTACACTGTTTTGACGACAACAAACTTGTAATGTGCGAGGTTGTAAAAAAACGGGGGGGGTGCTTAACTTAATTCTTTGTGTATATATATATATATATATATATATATATATATATATATATATATATATATATATATATATATATGGGGTTCGATATTGACCCCAAATTCATGATCGCCATGATCAGAGAAACAAAGTCTATGAAATCCAATTCATACGTTGAAAAATGCCAAATTTGGAGGTACTATGAATAATTCTCAAATGGACTACACTACACAGTGGTAAAATGAAGCTTAGTTGTAAATGCATGGACCAGGATGTTAAAACGATTAGTTAATTACGATTCACAATTTTATGATCACTTCTGAGCTCTGTCCAAAATAATGTACGTAGCGTTACACCGGCCTGAGATGTAAAAGGAGGGTCGTTTCTAGAAACATCACGCACAGCAGCCTCAAGGATCATCCATTTTGGCAAACAACGCCATTGCATATTTGTTGTTGTTAAGAATACAAGCTTATATTAATTCTGATATCAGTGTAAGAGCTGTGTCCTTCTAACATAGTGTTTTTGAAATTTAATCGAAATAAACATATTACTGTTCTTTAAGAAATAAATATTTTCTGTCTCGATGTATTAAACAAAGGCTGGTTGACGTGTTTCGGACTTTTCTTTGAACAGTGTATGCATAAATATCCATTATTTCAAACTTGAATATCGTAGAAAACAAATTTTGCAGTTTTAGTTTTGTTTCTATTGCTTGTTTTTTTCCGGGCACCAAAAATTTGACTTCGACAATGCCCCCCCCCCCCCCCCCGAAAAAAAAAATCAAGACAACAAAAAATGTATGCCTGAGAGGGAACTCCAAAAGAAAAAAAGGATTTATATATATATCGAGGAAGTTTCAGTTTGAAAACTTATTGTAAGCTTTGTACCGAGAACAATGCAACTGTGTTGCCTTTAAGAGTTGCCTTACACTCTTAAAGTTTTGAGTCGATTGCCTTCGTGGTTTGGGAGATGTTTTTTTTAAAGGTTTTAGGTTAACTAAAATATGGCTGCCAAAACATGTGACCTATGATGTCAAATACGAGGCATAAAAATATATAAATTCCGATTGGACATGACTTATGGATCACCCTGTATAGATAATATATACATATTTGACTATAAATTCCATATGCAACTTTGAACCTTTATAACTTTTGATGTACACATGATGGAAGCAAAAAAATAATAAGTGCACAAAAGCATAATTCATAAAGTTTTTATTTCAAGAAACGTTGTGCATTAACGTGAACATCATTCAAGAAACGTCGTGCATTAACCAGTGGCGGTGGTAATGACTCATCAAAACTAGATGGTATTCATAGAACACTGACCCTGCGCACTCAACTTGGTGTGAGCCAACTCTGCTATTTTTGAACGTTTCTTTTTTTTTTGATCCAATATGGCTGCCAGACCACGTGAGCAATGACATCATAAATTTATATTCTCTAAATACAGACTTGGCATTTAATATGGAATATTTTTTTATGGGGCTGAACTTACTTTTCAAGATGACTTAGAACCAAAAGTTCATTGGAATTATGTTGAAATTATTCTAGATTTTGTTAATGTGACCTTTAAAAGAAACAAAAACCACATTTGACATTTCGAAGCAAATAAATTGATCCTTGAAAGTGATGTAAACTGATATCGAACTCAATTCACGGACAGTACTGTGTTAAACTTCTGTACGTTTTCCAGAAGTATCTCTTTATTTTGCACATTAGCCAAAAAAATTTTCAACAAAAACAAAAGTTAAATTACGAATGGGATTACGGACAGTAAAATTACAGTTCAGTTCTTCGTGTAACCCCCACGAGCATTCAGGAGAGCACGTACACGTTGAGGCATGCTGTTCACGAGATTTGCCAAGGTTTGAACAGGAATCGCTTGCCATGCAGTGACAATAGCCTGCTGCAATTCACACACAGAGGTCGGCTGCTGGTCCAAGTTGTCGATTTGACGCGTTAATTCTGCCCACAAGTTCTCTGTCGGATTCATATCCGGTGACATGGCAGGCCACTCCATATGCTCTACACCATGGTCAGCAAGAAAGTGTTGGATCATGCGAGCACGATGAGGCCGTGCATTGTCATCTTGGAAGACAAAGTTTCCTCGAAAGGCTGCACGAGCAAATGGAAGCAATGTTTCTTCCAGAATGACCCTGTACTTGAACTGGTTCAGGTTTCCATTCAGAACAACCAGATCAGTTTTGCCCCCTGCATGAAAAGCAGCCCAAACGGTCACCCCACCACCTCCAGCTTGGACTCTTGGCACTATACAATCTTCGTTTTGGGCGTCATGCACTTGTCTGCGCACTCGGACGCGGCCATCTTGACGATAGACCAGAAATCTAGACTAGTCACTGAAGGTCACGTGATTCCAGTTTCCTGGCTGCCATTGACGGTGCTCTCTGGCCCACTGCAATCGGCGCTGGCTGTGTTGTCTGGTCAGGCGTGGCTTTCTCAGGGGACGCCTGGCACGATAGCCTGCTTGAACCAGTCGTTGGTTGACTAGCCTTCTGGATACAGGCACATTTGTCAGTTGCTGCCACTCTGCCCTAAGCCGATTAGCTGACTTGGTACAGCCATTGCAGACTAACCGGTGCAGCTGGCGATCATCCCTCCTTGTGGTTCTGCGTGGACATCCTGGCCTCAGTATTGGAGTAGGGACACCCCTCTGAGCATTTTGCTTCAGGATCTTTGACACCTGACCTTGAGTGATGCCATACTGCTGAGCAATAGCATGCTGTTTCATGCCAGAATTTCGTAAAGCCACCACTCCATGACAAACAGCATTGTCAAGTTGACGGACCATCTCCAGAGGAAGCGGCAATAACTTTTGTAGACGTGCAGCAGTTGTTTTCCACTAATACAGAACGCAACAACCCTTATATACCCGATTGTGAAGCCAATCGTCAAATGTACCTGTCCTTACATTTTGTCACGCCACCTGTGATATAATCCTGTTATTGACTTCTTGCTGCGAAAGACAATCAGTGACATGGTTCTTTGAACAAAGACATCACCGAAGCGTAAAATAAACTCACCAGATTGATATACTGAGTTCAGAAAGTAAACCTGTCAAGAAAAAATATATATTCCATATTAAATGCCAAGTCTGTAATTGTTGCATAGATCATGCTCAATAAATTTCAAACTGAATCGAATCACCGTTGTCCCTGTCGAATTATGACGTCATAATTATGGCACCAATGACGTCATCATTAACAACACCTATTCTCCATATGGAGTTATTTACAATGAGCCACTTTTCAATTTTTAAAATGCTGATACGGCACACACTTTACTTTACTGAAATGCAGACACAAATGTTATATTTTCGTCAAAAATCGTCAGAGATTCGCCAAATCTGTTTTGGTCGTGTGTTAATATACCTCAGCGATTGAAAAATCTGAAATCAGAATTTTATTTGAGGTCAAAATGACCCCGTGAGGTCGCTCCGTACTTTGCCTGCTCGTCATGTGCAGTGTGATAATTAATTCCATACGCGTTCTTGAAGATTCTTCTTCTTCATGCAATAACAACTTCTAGCTTCCAGACCATTCATCCAATCATCTTGAAATTTTGCACACATGTTACACTTCATAACCTCTACTATGATGTAAAGTTTCACGTCGATCAAGAGTTATAAATTATTTAATATTTTCGTTTAATTATTTATATTTGCCAAATCACGTGACCTATCACAAATTCCAAAAGGTCATTTTAGTAGATCGATATGCTGAACACATCTCTGAAGTTTGCCCTCGATAGGATCAAAAATGAGGGAGGAGCTTGGTTTTAAAAGTTTATGCTTAAAAACATAATAACTCCGAAACCATGTGAAGCATGACGTCATGCTCGCTGACTTTTTTATTCGACATGGGTATGCGATTCTGCCTGCAAAGTTTGGCCTCGATCTGTTCAGTCGTTTCGGAGAAAATTGGATTTCAGTGGTTTTTCAGGCTTTTCACTCAAACCAATATGGCGTCCAAACCACGTGACCCACGACGTCATTATAATTTTATTCCTGCATCAATTTATACCGAGAAGATACTCAAGAAATTTCATCCTGATCGGATAAACTTTTTTACTTGTCGAAAGAAAGCAAATGCGCAGCCGCTGGTTATGTTAGACATACTGTACAGTCACGTGAAAAAGTAAGTACACCCCATGTAAAGTTTTGACTTTTTCAACATATTTTAACATACAGCTATTTGATCTTCATTTCAGCAATATTGATAGATAAAGGTGATATAATATAACAAATATCATGAAACATTTACAGTATGTTGTCCATTGTATGATTTAAATAAACATAAATGCAAATTTCACATGTGGAAAAAGTAAGTACACCCCTACATTGATCACTACTTCAAATACCAAAAATTAGAATCAGGTGCACCAGCTCAGGTGCAAATGATTAGAACATCGTTGGAGAGGATCTTGGAGGAACCTGTCTTATTTAAACCTCAGACATTTAGTTTGGTTTGCTCTTTGTTGTTGAAGTGTGTGGCATCACCATGCCTAGATCAAAAGAGCTCTCTGTGGCCTTCAGAAAGAAGGTTATAGATGCCTACGAGTCTGGGAAGGGATTTAAAAAGATCTCCAAACAATTTGAAATCAATCATTCGACTGTCCGGAAGATCATCTACAAGTTCAGAAGATTCCAAACAACTGCCAACTTGTTCAGGCCAGGCTGCCCCACCAAGTTCAGCCCGAGAGCAGACCGCAAGATGCTGAAAGAAGTCTCGAAGAACCCCAGAATGTCATTACGGGACCTACAGGTAGCTCTTGCCACTGTTGATGTCAAAGTGCACGAGTCTACCATAAGAAAGAGGCTGCACAAATTTGATCTACATGGGAGATGTGCCAGGAGGAAACCTTTGCTGTCCAGAAAGACCATCAGGGCAAGACTAAAGTTTGCCAATGAACACCTAGGCAAAGACCAGCACTTCTGGAACAATGTGCTCTGGACAGATGAGTCAAAGGTAGAGCTATTTGGCCACAGTACCAGAAGACATGTTTGGTGAAAACCAAAGACAGCATTTGGACACAAGAACCTGATACCAACTGCAAAGCATGGTGGTGGAAATATTATGGTTTGGGGCAGCTTTGCTGCATCAGTGCCTGGGCAGCTCACCATCATAGAATCCACGATGAATTCTTCATTGTACCAGAGGGTGCTTGAGGATAATGTGAGGCCATCTGTTGGCAAGTTGAAGCTCAACCGAAGGTGCACCTTGTAACTTGACAATGACCCTCAACATACCAGTAAATCCACCAAGGAATGGCTGAAAAGAAAGAAATGGAGGGTTCTGGAATGGCCAAGTCAAAGCCCGGATCTAAATTCCATCGAGATGTTGTGGGGGGATTTGAAACGAGCTGTGCATGCAAGAAACCCCTCAAACATTGCACAGCTGAAAGAATTCTGCATGGAGGAGTGGGCAAAAATTTCTCCCAGTCGATGTCAGAGACTGGTAGACAGTTATAAGAAACGCCTACTTGAGGTTGTTTCTGCCAAAGGGGGCAATACCACCTATGAGAGCCAAGGGTGTACTTACTTTTTCCACATGCGAAATTTGCATTCATGTTTATTTAAATTATACAATGGACTACAAAATATAAATGTTTCATGATATTCGTTATATTATATCACCTTTATCTATCAATATTGTTGAAATGAAGATCAAATAGCTGTATGTTGAAAAAGTCAAAACTTTACATGGGGTGTACTTACTTTTTCACGTGACTGTATGTGATTGTTCTATAAAGGTTATTTAACACAGGTTTTCTCTGCGGGGACGGGGGGGGGGGGGGAGGGGGTGTAATTTAAGTAGGCACTATGATCAGGTGGTTGCCCTGGAAAGGTGGTCGCTAACGTGGGTTTGACTGTATATAACAGACATGTACTATACATATAGGGATAACATGATTTATGACGCACCCTGTAAATTAGTAGCAATGGACATTTCAACATAACAGATCTATACCTGTGGGAACCCAGTATCATGAGCGATGCGCCTTGATGGAAAGTTGAAACATTGTCACGTCAGAAGTTCCGCTATACAGAATATCTGAGCTGGAGGTCTGATAAAAGGCCACCACAAATCCTGAAGGATCACTCAAATATAAACCAAAACTGGCAGATGTTCACGTGGGAAGGTCAAAAACAGGAAGACGTTCCTTATCAAATAAATGGTTTGATATTATAAAATGATTCCGACATGGAGATGGACAAGACAAATTACGGACGACAAATTACGGACAGATCAGGTGCACGAAGACATATAGGGAAGGAAAGGCGAACCGATTCAACAAAGGAAGTAAAACTATAGCCTTCAAAGGCATCAAAACACCGGACGAAAACCATTACAAAGGGGATCAGGTGAGGAGTCAAGGAAGGCATGAGCTGGGTTTTGTTGTATCACGGCCTGTGGTTCATGGACGTCGTGCAGGCTGGTCCCGAACAGGACAGTGGGAAGTCCGGCTGGGGCGGAACAATGACTATGAGTGGCAATGGTGATGAGGTGAGATAGCACTCACATCTCCTGCTGCGGTCCTTCTTCTCTGAAGCAATGCAACATAGAGAGAGAGGGGGTGGGGGGGGGGGGGGGGGAATGTTGTCTCTATACATAAGGTCCAAGATCTAAGTTGTATGCACATGCACAGACATGGCCTTTACCACTTCACATGGACTGCCTTTCAAGCACGCAACTGGCCATATCATTGCTGCCCACTGTCTGTGGGCAGGGCCATTTTCTGGGCGATGGACATTTTACCATAGAACCTACCTCTGACAGATCCCTGATACATGAGTAAATCTAACCTACTCGGCACATGGTTCATACTATTATTAGTACAATCTAGCTGTGAACCACTTCCCATCCCCATTCCTCCACGTAACAATTTTAACATAAAATTTTGTTTGCTGCTCGGGGTTTATGGATGTTAAGTAATTCACGGTGTCCTCCACAGAGAATAGGTGAGCTATACAACTATCACCAGTTCCGTTTCCGGTCCGGTCGTGAGAGGACGCTGGCGTCACTTGCTCGCCGCTTCTCTGACTGGACCATTGTCCGTATCTTGCTTTCCTGGTGGTCGTGGCGGATTTTTGGCCATTGAGTCTTCCTCTGCACGGTCCCGGCTCTGCTCTGCTGCTCCTGGCTTCACCTGCTCGACTCCTTCGCTGTTTCCTCGGGCTCACTCTCGTGGGTTGTGCCGCCCATTGTTTGCAGCGGCGGTGGTGGCGGTTTGCCGCCGTGATCTTGATTAGCGGCGGCGGTCGTTTGCCGCTGCATTTGCCGCTTTGCCTCCTCAACCTTGGCCTCGTGCTCGTCTCTTCGCTCCTGTCTGCCCTCTGCATGGTCCCGGCTCTGCTCCTGGCTTCACCTGCTCGGCTCCTTCGCTGTTTCCTCGGGCCCACTCCTGTGGGTTGTGTCGATTGTTTCGCCTCCTCACCCTTGGCCTCGTGCTCGTCCCTTCGCTCCTGCTGGCATGGCTCTGCGGTACTCCGCCGCAAGGCTTCTCCTGCTTAAAACCCGCTCCACCCCATCATGCATCTCTGCAATCAAATCGAATGGACTCCTGCGTCGACCCAGGTACATTCACCGTGGCTCCGGTCGTAAGTTTGTTTATTTACAATCAGGTCACTCCATCCCCATCCTCTGGTCGGCTCAGCGCACTCCCACTCATCGTCCCAACACACCTGGTCACAACAACGCACAAAATCGCACCTCCTGTCTGCGAACCCTGGCCAAATCACCTGGATTCATACCCGCCGTACAAAACAACATCAAGCTCACCCTGTTCAATACCCGGTCCCTCAACAACAAATGCCTCATCCTGAACGACTACATCCTGGAAAATAAACTGGACTTTCTCTGTCTCACTGAGACCTGGCAACAACCACTGGACTACTACACGCTCAACCTCACCACACCCAATGGATATTCTTACATCAATAAACCACGCTCGGAGGGCTGAGGTGGTGGAATTGCCGTTATTCACCGACAAGACATCAAGACCAACCTCATCTCCATCTCATCTGCTCCATCATTTGAACACCTGGCTTTTAAACTCTCTGGTCACACACAGTCAGTCATGGCTGTTGTCTACCGCCCTCCCAAACCACACCCATCATTCCTGTCTGACTTCTCCTACTTTCTGACCCAGCTATGTTCCCTCTCCCCCTCAATCCTCCTCCTTGGTGATTTCAATATCCACATGGACTCCACTGACTCCACGCTAACCACTGACTTCACTGATTTACTCACCTGCTTTAACCTCACTCAACATGTCAACTTTCCTACCCATAACCGTGGTCACATTTTGGACCTTGTCTGCTCTACTGGACTAATTTTGCACCATCTCTCTGGCTCCGACCTCACTCTCTCTGACCACCTAGCCATCACTCTGACCATCAACATCCCCACCCCAGCACCAAGGCATTATCGCACTATCAACTTCCGTAAGCTAAACGCTCTTTCACCTGCCTCATTCTCATCGACCCTCTCTGAAAAAATGTCCACTTCTCCCTTCGTTGACCTCCACACCCCTTCTGACCTCACTGACTACTACAACCACACTCTCTCCTCCTGCCTTGACCAACTTGCGCCTATAAAAACCAAAACAGTTTCTTTCACCCATTCTGCTCCCTGGTTTACCCCTGAACTCCGCCTGATGAAAACTCGTGCTCGCCAACTTGAAAGACTCCGCAATAAAACAGGTCTCACAGTTCACTCCCAGGCCTACAAGGACCACATACAACACTATAAAGATGCCCTCTCCCGCGCCCGCTCCGCCTACTACTCTCAAATTATCCACTCTGGCTCCGGAAACCCAAAAGCACTCTTCTCTACAATAAACAAACTCCTCAGCCCCCTGAACACCACCACCCAGTCATTCACAATAGACAACTGCATCTCCTTCCTTTCATTCTTCCAACGCAAAATTGAAAACATCTACAACAGCTTGACCACCGCCGCACCCGCTCCCCCTCAAACCACCTGCCCCCCCTTATCCTGCCATCCCCTGTCTCAATTCTCCCCAGTCTCCCCTACTGACCTCTCTGAACTCCTCATCGGAATGAAAACTGCCACCTGCACTCTTGACCCCATCCCCTCCAGCTTTGTCAAGGCCTCCCTTCCTGCTCTCTCTCCACTTATCATTGCAACAATAAACTCCTCCCTGTCTACAGGCATCGTCCCACCATCCCTCAAAATTGCTGCTGTTACCCCCATTCTGAAAAAACCTGGACTAAACCCTGACACCCTAAATAACTTCAGACCCATCTCCAACCTACCCTTTCTGTCAAAGGTTTTGGAACGCGCTGTAGCCACTCAACTCAAACATCACCTCTCTGCCAATAACCTGTATGAAACATTCCAATCCGGATTCCGCTCCAACCACAGTACTGAAACTGCTCTCCTCAAAATCACCAACGACCTTCTCCTCTCCTCTGACGCTGGCAACCTCAACATTCTCATCCTCCTCGACCTCAGCGCCACCTTTGACACCATCGATCACACCATCCTCCTCACCCGACTTGAAACCACCTTTAACATTACCGGCACTGCCCTCTCTTGGATTAAATCATACCTCTCTGACAGACGTCAGTTCATCTCCATCAATAACTGCAAATCCCCCACTGCTCCCCTCCCCCAAGGTGTCCCCCAAGGTTCAGTTATTGGCCCCCTCCTCTTCATCCTTTACCTGTCCCCCCTCGGTCACTTAATCCGCCGTCATGGTCTCCAATTCCACTGCTTCGCCGATGACATCCAGCTTTTCATCTCCACCAAGTCCATCTCCACCGCCACCCACTCTATCCTGACAAACTGCATCACTGAAATAAAATCCTGGCTTCAAATCAACTTCCTCAAACTTAACTGTGATAAATCTGAAATAATCATCATTGGCCCAAAAACGCTCACCAAGTCCACCCATAACTTTGCCCTCAACATCGACGGTTTCCCAGTATCCACCTCCCCTCACATCCGGAATCTTGGCATCATCTTTGACCAAACCCTCTCCTTCGACAAATACACTAAACAGATCACAAAGACAGCCTTCTTTCACCTGAAAAACATCGCCCGTCTCCGTCCATCCCTCTCCTCCGTGGCTGCAGAAACCCTCATCCACGCCTTCATCACTTCCCGTCTGGACTACTGCAATAGCCTCCTTTATGGTTCACCCTCAACAATCACCAATAAACTCCAATACATTCAGAACTCCGCTGCCCGTCTACTCACCCATTCCCGGACCCGTGACCACATCACCCCCGTCCTTTACAAGCTTCACTGGCTCCCCATCTCCCAGAGAATCCAGTACAAAATCCTCCTCTTGACCTACAAAGCCCTCCATAACCTGGCCCCATCCTACCTGGCTGACCTCCTCTCCAGACACACTCCCACCCGCAACCTCCGCTCTGCTGGTACCAACCTCCTGACCCCCCCCCCATCCGGACCAAATTTAGATCCTGGGGGGACAGGGCCTTCTCCATCGCTGCTCCCACCCTCTGGAACTCGCTACCTCACACCATCAGAGACTCCTCCTCACTCACCACATTCAAAACATCACTCAAGACCCACCTGTTCAACACTGCATTCAACATTTAACCCACAGCATCTAATCCCTGACTATCTCCTCTCCTTCTCCCTCCTTTGTGCTTTGAATATTTCCCTATTGATTCTTCTTTTTTTGCAATTGTCTTTATGTTTTGCTATGCATTATGTTTTACACTCTGTCAAAGCGTCTTTGGGCTTCCTGAAAAGCGCTATATAAAATAAATGCATTATTATTATTATTATCACCAGGGTTAGGATTGTATTGGTGTAGATTGATCTGGCAGAATTTATTTTGACTGAATATAATAACTTTTTCTCGAGTGCATTTTCAGAATGCCTTATTTGTAAATTTATACGGCATTTAGCATTATTGCTTTTTTACCTCCGCCACCAAAGGTGGATGGAGGTTATGTTTTCACCCCTGTCTGTCTGTTTGTTTGTGAACAAGATATCTCAAAAAGTTGTGGACGGTTGCGGGCGAAATTTGGCAGAGAGGTAGCGTATGTGACAATGATGAAATGATTATATTTTGGTGAAGATCCGGATTCGGATCCGGCAAGTATAATTTTTTAAGTGTTTCTTCACCATTTGGAGATAGGGCCAAAAACGATACATAGCAGGATATCTCAAAAAGTTGTGGACGGATTTGGACGAAACTTGGTGGACCGGTTGTGTTTCTGACAAGGACGATTCGATTCAATTTTGGTGAAGATCCGGATCTGGATCCAGCCAGCAGAATTTTTTAAGTGATTCTTCAAATATACAGCAGGATATCTCAAAAAGTTGTGGACGGATGATTTTGATTAAATGTGATTCTTTATTGTGATTTTCTGGTCTACTCCGGGATATAAAACGTAAACTGTTCACCTGGTGGAGGTATGCCCTCTACTGAGTGCCGTTCTAGTTTTCCTGTTTTGCACAACTCAAAATTTCTTTCTGTAGTAACTGGGGCAATCGAAATAGCTCTCCGAACGAGATACTCACTGTAGATCAACAAACTGCGTTTTTATAATATGAAGGTACATAATTAATGGATAATAATGGAGGCCCATACTTTTGAGAGCTGCAGGGTTTGTTTTGTTCACTACAAGTCGAGAAACGTTTCAAGGTTAGAAAAAAAATATTGGACAGATCACAAATCTCTCGCAGATGCATGATTAGGAAGAACAGATGTAAACTGTTCACGGAAACTGTAAGTAGTTGTTAGGGTTAGGGTTGTTGGGGTTATGGTTAGGGTTGTTACGGTTAGGGTTTGTTAGGGTTAGAAATTGGTTGTTAGGGTTATGGTTAAGGTTAGGGTTGTTAGGGTTATGGTTAGGGTTGTTATGGTTAGGGTTAGGGTTGTTAGGGTTAGGGTTGTTATGGTTAGGGTTAGGGTTAGGGTTAGGGTTGTTAGGGTTATGGTTAGGGTTGTTATGGTTAGGGTTAGGGTTGTTAGGGTTAGGGTTAGGGTTTGCAGATTATTAAAATTAATACTTGTATTTTGCAAAGAGAAAAATAACAAACCAGCGTTTTTTTGGACTGTTGTATCTCAATCTGAGAATTTTTGAAGAAGATCACTCCTTTTGCATCTTCAGATGCATTGGGCTGCCGAAACAGTTTCCTAGTCTAGTGGGCACAATCCTGGACGGGTCGCCACTCCGAGGCAGGATGAACAGCTTAAAAAAACTTCTTCCCAGTAAGCTGGTACTTATTGTGCTAACCTCGGGAAAAATGTCAGGCTGAGTCAACCAACCTGCTGTTAATCATCGGCATGACAGGGGCTCAATCTCAAGACCCTAAGATCTCAAGCGTGCCATCTTAACTGTTAAGCCAACACCAGGCTATATATTCTAGTGATATTTACAGAAGAGAATATACAAGGATTTAGTAATACTAGGGCATGCCCGTACTATATATATATCTAAAATTATATCCCCCCCCTCTATTTACATGAAATGGTTTGGTCCATTCGCAAAGCCAAAGCGAACGGCTTGCGAGTACGGTGACAATCCCCCCCCCCTCTATTTACATGAAATGGTTTGGTCCATTCGCAAAGCCAAAGCGAACGGCTTGCGAGTACGGTAGAACCCCCCCCCCCCCTCTATTTACATGAAATGGTTTGGTCCATTCGCAAAGCCAAAGCGAACGGCGAACGGCTAAATCGCCATAGCTCGGTAACTACTTCTCCGATTAATATGAAACCTTGAAAAGGCACATCCTCAGGTCCCCAGCAATATACCTGGCAAGTTTCAAGTATATCGGACCCGTGGTTGTCGAGAAACAGCGGTCACAGACAAACAAACACACAGACACACAGACACACACACACACAGAGATTACTGGAATTATAGATAGATAGGAGTGGATTTAGGTGAGGGGTTTGGTTACTTGTTCTAAAAACTGTTAGTAAATAATTGGCCAGTAACATGGGTGTATCAGGATTTATTAGAGATTAAAATATTCCATATAATAAAGCAGAGCTGTCTGTCTGTCTGTCCGTCCACGAAACTACTGCCTCAGTGCTGGGGCTAGCCCGGCCTAACTTTCTGTGGAACCTATTGGGGTCCCAGTAGGTGTCCTAAGGTCAGTGGGATGTTTCATAAATTTCTCAATACAATTATGATTGAGTTTCCACAACCATTCAGATTTTCGATGATAAATTCTATGCTATGAATATCCTGGAACGACCCTCGTGTCCAGATTCTTTTGAACAAGGAACGTTCCAGGCAGCTTACCAATGATCAGAGGTTATAAAATCACTTTTGCTTTATTATAAAACACTCCAAGCGTGACGGTAAAAAAACCGTGCTTTCGTCACATAAATTTCGTCACGGGAATTCTTCCGGATTATTTGTAGTTAATTAGCCTAATTAACTCAGGAGATCATAACAATCATTTCAGAAGAACTACACAAATCAGAAATTCCATATCAGAAAGCTCCAGTAGAACTACACAAAAAACATGGCGCACGCACACAAACACACACACACACACACACACACACACACGCACACATGCAAACACACACACAAGCACACACACACACACACACACACACACACACACACACGCAAACACACACACAAACACAGATACCACACACACACACACACACACACACACAGCCACACACACACACAGACACATACACACACACACACAAAAAAAAAATCATCAATTTATAGCAGAAGGAACAGCTGGGCAAATCGGTTCACCAGTTCGTCGATCTGGCCAATAGTCATCGCGAATCTGCTGAACTGTTGGACCAGGGAAGAACTCAAGGAACTGCAGAGACTTCCAGGAACACAGGAAATGCCTTTAGTGACGATCAATTAAATATTTTTTCCCAGAACCCCCTCCCCCTCCCCGCATTTACCCCCACCCCAACCCACTACTTCGGGACTATGGCTCCGTGCACCCCTCCGTCTTGAAATTCCTTTATCTGCACCCACACAAAACTGCTCTCTCTGCGCATGTAAACTCATTAATGGGTTCAACATTAGCAGTTTCACCATTTACTGTATTGGAAATATTCGCTGGTTCGATACAATTGTGATTGTTGAGTTGCCACCCAAACAACGCCGCTTTTTCACCATCCCAAGGTGGGCGGGAGGTTTCATACATTTTTCAATACAATTGTGATTTTGAGTTTCTACTGTATGAAGCTACTCTCTCTCCGCATGTAAACTCATTAATGGGTTCAACATTAGCTGTTTCACCATTTACTGCATGTGGAAATATTTGATGGTTCAGTAATATCTCAATACAATTGAGATTTTGCATTTCGCATCTCCAAAAGATGGAAAAAAACGAGGAATCCAGTCTATCAAGAAGTTTTCAGTGAAGTAAATCGTCCGCTTGTAGACACATTAGGGTGTTCGGCGTTTGCTGTTTCGCCATTATCCGTGTATGGACCTTTCCGTCAACATCACACTACGTTCTCTTGAGACTTTTGGTATTTTTCTGTAATACCAATTTCCTTCATCATGGCACATAAGAACCAATCTCCCCTCTGCAGCCAACTCCATCACCATCGTCATTGTTATCAGCCTCATCATCATCATTAAAGGTATATTGATTTTACACAGTACAACTTCCACAGTTTTGGCGCTATCCCCACCAAATTTTCTGTGCAGCTTTGGGGTTCCAGGCCTTGTCAAAAAGCAGGTGGGCGTTTTCATAAAAATCTCAAAACTTTTTTTTTTGACTTCGGGCTCCCACCCTTGCGCAGCACTGATATCTCACTAGTCTTGGTAATAAAACCATTATATATTATTTGATTAAGGAATCTTTCTGGTGGATTCAGTGTGGCCAAGGTAGCATAAGTGCAAGAATTACACGAGGTGTTTTTCCATTACCTTCACAATGGTGGAGAGCAGGAATTTGCAATTTACCCAGGGTGCTCGTGATATCTTGCGCCTACTCATGTTTTACATCCACCAACGAATGCCGGAAGAATGGAACACCCAGTTTCATGTCCATCCCAGGGATGGCACACGCAATGATGAATCACTGCATATCCTGCAGAACACAAGGATAATAGTTTATATCTGGGCCAAGATTCAAGTGCAGGATAGACAGCTCCGATAGGCAGCTCCGATAGGCTATCCCACCGGTTCTATGTTAAGAAACAACCTTGGAATTTTCCCCTGAATAAAGGCAGGGGCAGGAGCATGCATGGGTTGTCCAAATATCCAATAATGCTATGTGACCCTTCCTAAATCTACCTACATTAGGTTAGAACTAATTGCAATTTCAGGCTAATGATTTCGCATTTGGCTTGAAATATTCTGATGCTGCAAACAATTCATTATAATTGCATTGCAGTAAACCACAGCATTTATTAATGACACATCAGCATTCCTTCTATATCCAGTTTTGTTCAAATTAACAAAGTTTTAAAGAACATAAATCATCGCTAATGACAGTCTATTGCGCACAGTTAGCCCACATTGCTGCTCAAATAACTAACTCTGAATCACCAGCCAGGTATGTTGAAAATAAACGTCTTCTGCTTAAGCACAACTGCCGAGAAGACATGAAAGAACGCATCACAGAGCACTATAAAGCTGCACATTTAATTGTGAACGCTTGCCAACTTTTATGTAAAACTTTTGTTTCCTTGGATTTTTCTGGATTTGCTGTTAAGCTGATTAATTGTCAGCTTCACAGGACTGCCCCATCACTTCATGCTGCTTTATTGCTCATTACCGCCTTATATTTGTCAAAGAAAACCTTGCTTTATGACCAAAGTGACATGAAGCAAAATTAACAGTCAGGTTGCTTGACAGTTCATAGAGAAAAACTAAATTATTATTCCGGCACAGTGTGGGAGTGTACATACTATAAATGTACAACGTATGATTATATAAATTGAGGAAGAGACTTCTTTTCATAATTAAAGCAAGAATGCTAGTTCTTCAAAAAACGGATGTAAATGTAGGAATTTGCTTTTTCCAAGCAATTATGTTTGTCACGAATATATATATATATATATATACCAGGTTAACAGGACATCTCATCTGGAGCATGGCATGGAGGTTCATGCGGAGATCTGAAAGCTGTATCCGATTGTCACGCTGCATTTGGAGCTCGGCATTTGCAGCTCACCGGTCCTGGTTCACAAGGAGTCTTCTGGTTGGTGATAAATTAGGGATTCTGTCTTGTTCCCTAGAGCCCCCATTTAGAAGTCTTCTCTGAATGGCCATTTAATGAAATGCCTTCATAAAGCACGGAAGTTGGAATTAATTAGGGCCTTTTCATAAGGGGCGACGATATATTACTGGCCTATTTTACTTGCTAATCTGGGCAGCTGCAGTATCTGTGGTGTGCATGCACAGTAGTGCGGATACCTTAGGGATGAGCTTTGGCACGTGACACGTCTTGTCTTCACTTGCAAAAGCAATGGCCTATTGCCGGAGCCTGCTCTGGCTTAGACACAGCATTTGCAGATATCCTTTTGAAATTTCAGATGGTGTACAATTATACAGTTACTGGGAGCTAATCACCACCTGACATCACTTTACCAATGGCAAAGGTGCATGTTGGCGGAAAATATAAGACAAGTTTGAAATAGTGAATTCGCATTTACCTACGTGTTTGCTGTCATGATTAATTACAAACCAAACTAGAAATTAAGCATCTGAAAATGCAAAACCGGATACAAAATTAAAATTGATGATTTTATGCAGCCTTGACCTTTGCCCTTTTGATCTAAAAAAAAAAGCAATCAAATCCTACCTCTTTATTAGTGAACCAGTTCAGTGACTCGATATTCAAATTCTATAAATTTCAGGTCAATCGGGTGAAAATTGATGATTTTATTTAACCTTGACCTTTGACCTTTTGATCTAAAAAAAATCTGCTTCTAGCTTTTGAATGGCGAACCAATTCAGTGAAGCAATTTGCAAATTCTTTAAATTTCAGGTCAATCGGATGAAAATTGATGATTTTATGTGATGCTGACCTTTGATATTTTAACCATTTGACGAAATTATTAATTTGCCTTCTCTGTATTATCATAATAAAGCTTTGGTGAAAATTTGATGACAAAACGCAAATGGTAAATTTCAATTTCAGGTCAATTGGATGAAAATTGATGATTTTATGTGACGCTGACCTTTGCCCTTTTGACAAAATAATTAATTTGGCTTCTCTGTATTATCATAATAAAGCTTTGGTGAAAATTTGATGACAAAACCCAAATGGTAAATTTAAATTTCAGGTCAATTGGATGAAAATTGATGATTTTATGTGACACTGACCTTTAACCTTTTGACAAAATTATTAATTTGCCTTCTCCGTATTATCATAACTAGCAACGGTACCCGCCCTATGGGCGAGGCTTCTATTGGGAGGCCCAAATGAAAAGGCAAAATATCAGAAATTGAAGGCTTTTTTAATTTTAAACGATTCATATAAACATCCGTTGAATCATATCACACGCAAATCATCAAAATCTAAACAGTACATGGCGTCCAATTTGAAAAAAGATTGAATTCTGCAAAACGGAAGCGGCCGCTACACGTCTTTCTCAGTCGCACATTTATGTGTGAAGAGTGCGCGCCGAATCTGTAACACGGAAGCGGCCGCTACACCTGTTTCTCAGTCGCTTTGCACACGCTGCCGTGTTACTTCGTAGCCGCACATTTATATAGGAAGAGTTCGTCAGGAGTCGATCTACTCTGTCCTGGTACGTAGAATAAACAGTATTTGTAGAATTTCAACAAAAGCGACATCACTGTTCATATCGGTAAATATTATTCCATCGTGTTTTGAAAAACTGGAAAATTGGAAAACTTGGAAAAATTGGAAAAACAATATAGCCTATTTTACTCCCAGGTTGTCCCAGAAATACCCACCCAAAATATCGTTGCGATCGGTTGAGCCGTTTTTGCGGTACCTTCGAACGGACGGACGGACATTTGGTGAATTTTAGTAAGATAAAGCTTTGGTGAAAATTTGACGACAAAACTCAAATGTTACTTTAAATTTCAGGTCAATTGGATGAAAATTGATGATTTTATGTAACGCTGACCTTTGACCTTTTGACAAAATAATTAATTTGCCTTCTCTGTATTATCGAAATAAAGCTTTGGTGAAAAATTTCAAATGTTAGGAAAGTTATGGTCCGGACACACACACAGACACAGACAGACACACAAAAGTGCTCACAAAACCCCGTCTCCTGCTGTGCAGAGCACGGGCTAATGACTGAATATTGAAGCTAATGATATGATTATACACTAACTCAAGCAGCGATGTAGCTCAGTGAGAATCATGCTCCCATTAGGCAGTAAAGTATGGGTTCGATACCCAACAGAATTACACTCAACTAAAAGCTCTCATCCTGGTAAAGTACCAACAAGGAACCCTCCAGTCACTGCATAACTTGTAACGAGATGAGGAGCCAGCTGTCTCATGGACTTTATAGATATAGCAGTATATTTTGAAACGAGTATGCCATTGCTTGTGGGCATTCTGTACAAATTATCTGCTTGGAGTTAGCTAATTAGCACTCTGATATGCAGTAGGTGGTAGAGCTACCATGTGGACATGGCACGAGCAAGATGTGAAAAATGGCCTCCTCTTGAATCCACATATAAATGACACCGCCTTCATCAGTGTACTGGCCTGTAGGCCATATTATTGAAAAATATGTCATGGGATCTTTAACATCCACCATTATGTGCAATCAGATAGGATAGTCGGCTAAACATTCCTTCTGATGAAAAGTTCAGTATTCGATGATGTGATGTCCCCTGCTGGTACTGAACCAGAAAGCGATTTTCAATAGTTATTTACACGTTTTAGCCTCTAGTCATGTCTCCTCCACCACTCCGTGAATTGCTTCCAATATCTTCTGGGCTACGAACATGGCATGGCCTCTCTCTCACCTGCCATTTTAAGTAAAGATGAACAGGTAAAGTGTCGCACTGAATACTTAATATGGTTTGCATGTGCAATTGTGCAATCACCTGGCCTTGCTATCAATCACCTTGCACCTTGAACCAGAGTAAATTAATAACAAAACCTGGCGAAATCCCATATGTTTTGCAAAAAGCTGTTGGGCTCCTACGGAATGCAAATGGTGAGTGTATCTATAATAATAAAAGGGGGTCTGTGTGTGTGTGTGTGTCTGTGTGTGTGTCTGTGTGTGTGTGGCTCTGTGTGTGTGTGTGTGTGTGTGTGTGTGTGTGTGTGTGTGTGTGTGTGTGTGTGTCTGTGCGCGCATCTCCTCCATAACAGGAAAGTATGGGTTCGATACCCAACAGAATTACACTTAACTAAAAGCTCTCATCCTGGTAAAGTACCAACAAGGAACCCTACAGTGCATGAAGTGTGAAGAGTGCATGAATGAAAACTGGGTGTCTGGGTGTTTGAACATCCTTTTTGAAGATGACTAACAAGGTGCTCATAAGAACAACAAAAAAAAACTTATGAAATTGGCAGTCCGCCATCTTTGTCAGCCCACTGGCACATCGCTGGGTTCTTAAGCCGCCATTTTCTTTCGGCCTATTGAGATTGTTCACCAACTAACGTACGTGCGCTGGGTTTAGCCCATCTTGACACAAGTTTCTTGTGGATATGTGTGGATGTTTGGAAAGACAAGGGTGTCCGGAGAAGAATAAGGAAAGTCTTGTTTTTGTGAGGTTTGTAGTTTTTGATTTATTAATGTTTAAGAATATGGCCTGCAGACTGATGGTCTTGAATTGGTTTTGGATAGTTGCTAGGCCGTCGCGTTTTCGACAAATAAAGTTGTTTAAATGAAGGTTTTGGTTAAAGTTATGGATATTGTTATACGCCTGAGGGTATAAGCTTTTGGATTACATTAATATTGTGCACGGATTGCTTATAAATCAGGAGTTATGACTTTGTAAAGGAATTCCTTTGGAGAAAACACGCTTTTTGCTTTGACTTCCAGCAGCCTCACGAGTTATTTTAACTTGGATTCAACTCCTGTTTTTGGTTTTGGTGGTCACTGGACACTTTACCTGTGACACATTACCTGTTCATCTTTACCTCTCCCTTCCTCCTCTCTCCCTCTCTCCCTTTCTCCCCTCTCCCTTTCTCCCCTCTCCCTTTCTCCCTCTCCCTTCCTCCCCTCTCCCTTCCTCCCCTCTCCCTTCCTCCCCTCTCCCTTCCTCCCTCTCCCTTTCTCCCCTCTCCCTTTCTCCCCTCTCCATTCCTCCCCTCTCCATTCCTCCCCTCTCCCTTCCTCCCCTCTCCCTTCCTCCCCTCTCTCTTCCTCCCCTCTCCCTTCCTCCCCTCTCCCTTCCTCCCCTCTCCCTTCCTCCCCTCTCCCTTCCTCCCCTCTCCCTTCCTCCCCTCTCCCTTTCTCCCCCTCCCTTCCTCCCCCTCCCTTCCTCCCCTCTCCCTTCCTCCCCTCTCCCTTCCTCCCCTCTCCCTTCCTCCCCTCTCCCTTTCTCCCCTCTCCCTTCTTCCCCTCTCCCTTCTTCCCCTCTCCCTTTCTTCCCCTCTCCCTTCCTCCCCTCTCCCTTCCTCCCCTCTCCCTTCCTCCCCTCTCCCTTCTTCCCCTCTCCCTTCCTCCCCTCTCCCTTCCTCCCCTCTCCCTTCTTCCCCTCTCCCTTCCTCCCCTCTCCCTTCCTCCCCTCTCCCTTTCTCCCCTCTCCCTTCTTCCCCTCTCCCTTCTTCCCCTCTCCCTTTCTTCCCCTCTCCCTTCTTCCCCTCTCCCTTCTTCCCCTCTCCCTTTCTCCCCTATCCCTTCCTCCCCTCTCCCTTTTCTCCCCTCTCCCTTCCTCCCCTCTCCCTTTCTCCCCTCTCCCTTCTGCCCCTCTCCCTTTCTCCCCTCTCCCTTCTTCCCCTCTCCCTTCTTCCCCTCTCCCTTTCTTCCCCTCTCCCGTCCTCCCCTCTCCCTTCCTCCCCTCTCCCTTTCTCCCCTATCCCTTCCTCCACTCTCCCTTTCTCCCCTCTCTCTTTCTCCCCTCTCCCTTTTTCCCCTCTCCCTTTCTCCCCTCTCCCTTTCTCCCCTCTCCCTTTCTCCCCTCTCCCTTCTTCCCCTCTCCCTTTCTCCCCTCTGCCTTCTTCCCCTCTCCCTTTCTCCCCTCTCCCCCTCTCCCTTTCTCCCCTCTCCCTTCTTCCCCTCTCCCTTTCTCCCCTCTCCCTACCTCCCCTAACCCTCACCTCCCACCACCCCAACCCTCCCTTCTTCCCCCTCCCTCCCTCCCCCAAACTTCATGGAAGTTTCAAATTGTAAACAATTATTGGCAGGGTCAGGTCCAACGAAAGGATAACTATTTGGATTGATATCTGGAAAACAAAGAAAGATTCAGTGTTTGTAGCAATATGATTTGCAATGAAATATTCACTTGAGCGAACGTAACATTTTCATCCAAAGATGATGTTGCTATTTTTGTTTGTATAACAAGGTTTTTTTTAACAATAAAAATAATAACAAGAAAGAGCAATCAGAGATTGCAGTCCCTCACCATGTGTTTGTGTGGTTTTGTCCTTCAGGTCGATCCTCTCGGTATTTTGGATCCTCCTGGTCTTTTGAGTCTTTGGGGGTCTTTTGGGTCTTAAAGGTTATTATGGGTCTCAAGGGTCTTCACAATATTGGGGGTCATATAGGCTGTTAGGGTTCTAAAGAACTTTAGCCAGGGGTTTAAAATGGTCTTAGGGTTTGAAAGCATGTTCGGGGTCTTAAATAGTCTCATGATTATAAAGGGTCGATAGGATCTCCGGGGTCTCAAAGTGTCTTAAGGTTATTAAGGCTATAAAGGGATTTAGGGGTCTTTGTGGTCTTAACGGGTCTCGGGGTTGTAAAGGGTCTGATGAGTTTTAGGGGTCTTAAAGGGTATTAGGATCTTAAGTGTCTCATGTAATTCATACACATGTTCTGTGCAGACAAACAAACAGAGAAACAGACCCAAATGCAATATCCTCTCTAGCGAAAGTAATAATAAGGACAACATTATGTAGTCCCTATTTTCATTACTCTTACCACCCACAACGCCTAGTGTTGGATTTACAGTTAAGGTGGCTGGCTTAAGATGTTAGGGCCTGAGTATGAGCCACCCTCGTGCTCTTAACATAACACCAAGTGGATTGACTCAGCCTGTCGAGCTGAAGTTGGTAAAATGATTACCAGCTTACAGGGAAGAACGAGTCATTCGCGTATCCTTCATCAGAATGGTGACCTGTCCAGGATTGCAGCCCAATGCATCTGAATATGTGAAAGGAGTGGTTCTTCTTCTTCTTTTACACTCCAGCACCTTACATCTTGATGTTAAAATGCATCTGACAATCTGTTGCCCAATATATGAAAGTGTCTATACTTTTTTTTTTTTTTTTTTTTTAGGGGAGGTAGAAGAGCAATCAGAGATTGCAGTCCCTCACCATGTGTTTGTGTGGTTTTGTCCTTTAGGTCGATGTGGTTCCTGAATCTGATCAGCAACACACTTGTGCCATTTCCCTCTGTGCTATCTGACTTACCTCTAAGCTTTGTTTTAACTGCAAATTTAGTAACACACTCCGAACCCCGCTATCCAAACCATTGATGCAAAATATGCATAATACAGGTTACAGTAGTGATCTCTGAGGTACCCCACTACTTACAATCTTACATCCTCCCAGCCCTTCTTTGCTTCCTATCGCTAAGTAAATTTCCAACGCAGTTCGTTTTCTGACCAGCCACTGTGCAAGGAAGTCAATTTAGCTAACAACCTCCTTTGTGGTACCTTATCAAATGCCTTCTGAAAATCGAGATACACTGCATCCATTTCACTTCCCTCATCCACCTAATCAGAAACTGCTTCGTAGAACTCAAAAAATCAATTTGTTAAATATGACCTGATGACCTCCCTTTAATAAATCTGTGCTGACAACTTTTAATTAGTTTGACATTATTTAAATGGTTCCATATCCGTTCCTTAATTAACATCTCCAACATCTTCCCCCGAAATGGAGTCAAGCTAACAAGTTTACAGTCTTGCAATTCTTGCCTGGAAACTTTCTTAAATAGTGGTGTTACATTTGTAACTCTCCAATCCTGACTCCAATGGACTGTTAAAGATATCCTCTAACACCACACTTATCTGCTCCGCTACCTCCCGTAATACTCGAGGATACATATTATCTTGTCCTGAAACTTTATCATCCCATAATTTTTCTAGCAGTTTCTTTACTTCCTTCACTCATACTTCGTACGCAACTTTGAATCATTTTTTAAATAATATCTCCTTTACCATCACCGCTTCCGACATACAATGTTAAACTATCAAAAAAAATTTAAACTATCAAGTCAGGAGACGACGATGGTTCACGAGCGAGCGGTATTCAATGACAAAGGACGGACTGTAACCGAAACAGGCCCAGACTAGGGGGTCGGTGCCCACATGGCAGGTGTCGGCCCCCGACATGCGGTGTACATGCCTATTTACAAAGGGCCCCAATGCGCTGCGTGCGCAGGCCTTTAAGAGCCAGCTGTACGTAATTGTGTGTGGTGCTGGCCTGGAAATGTCAAAACAAAGGTTACTGACCTTGAAATGAGATAGAAAATAATGTATACTCAGTTATGAGGTTAGTTAGCTACACAATACCGAAAATTCGGTTCGATTCCGACAACTTTGAAAATTTGACCTTTGTGACCTTCAAAGGTCAAAGGTCGAAGATTCTGAAATTTGTTGGAAAACCTGTATTCCATGATGTATGTGATAATATAAGATCATGTACGACATTTCACCCCATCAGGAAGCGAACAATGTAATAAAACCATCAAAAATTGACTTTTCTAAATTTCGTGACCTTGTGACCTTGACCTTGGGGCGAAAATGAAAAATCGAGCTCCGTGGAGCTGGACACATGACATTGGCCTAACCAAATACCGAAACCCCTGTCAGATTCCACCAACTCCCTCGGAGAAGATGTAGCTTGAACTAGATTACCCCCTAAAAAGACATCTTTTTCGGGCGTCGCCCCGCCCACAATGGGTGCAATACGCCCACTCTAGGCAGGACACAACTAGATCATGATATCAACCTCCCACCCAAGTTTCATCAAGATCAGATGATATCATCGGGTAGGTATGCTGCGGACAGACAGACAGACAGACACACAGACAGACAGACACACACCCATGACGAATATAGTGGTCACTCTGTTTGATAACTCGTGAACCAATAAATCACAAGCTGATGAAACACTTAGATACTGTCGAATGTCTGGCAAACCCTGCCATCTCCTTTCTAAACAATCCTCTTGAACTATCGGGGACGCCTCTTTGTGGTGGTTGTACCTCCCAACGCAAGTTGGGGGCCAAATCTTCCCCATTCTTCCCTGCTGCCCGAATTTGTCAGGGCAGTGCGATCACGGTCAGAGTGCCGATCGGTCCCCATGGAGAGGCCCTTTGCTTCTTGTTTCTGTCTCGCTTCTCTTTCTCTAAAGACTCTGTTGTGGTCCTGAGTTTGTGAAGGTGGGGTACCTCTGGGTCGCTCCTGGAAGATTGATGGCTGTCTCCGTGCCATGGGTTTGTTCGAGAGAACTGTCCGAGGCTATACAACAACAACAATCCTCTTGAGGAAGTCACTCAAACTTTTGGGTTTCACTATCAACCATGATCAAATTTAGGCCTACATGTCTTTCGTTGTTGAGTTCATGTTTACAGATAATTTTAACACAGGGAAAATATACAGTTGTGTGTGCAAGTTTTGTTTTTGTTTTTTCTAATATTTTATGCGTATGAAACATGGTAACTACAGATTTGGCATTTAATATGGAATATTTTTTTTTTCTTGACTTGGGTTTACTTTCTTAACTCAGTATATCAATCTGGTGAGTTTCTTTTACACTTTGGTGATTTATTTGTTAAAAGAACCATGTCACTAATTGTCTGTCGCAGCAAGAAGTCAACAACAGGATTATATCACAGGTGGCGTGGCAAAATGTACGGACAGGTGCATTTGATGATTGGCTTCACAGTCGGGTATACAAGGGTTGTTGCGTTCTGCATTAGTGGAAAACAACTGCTGCACGTCTCCAAAAGTTATTGCCGCTTCCTCTGGAGATTGTCCGTCAACTCGACAATGCTGTTTGTCATGGAGTGGTGGCTTTACGAAATTACGGCATGAAACAGCGTGCTATTGCTCGGCAGTATGGCATCACTCAAGGTCAGGTGTCAAAGATCCTGAAACGAAATGCTCAGAGGGGTGTCCCTACTCCAATACCGAGGCCAGGACGTCCCCGCAGAACCACAAGGAGGGATGATCGCCAGCTGCACCGGTTAGTCTGCAATGGCCGTACCAAGTCAGCTAATCGGCTTGGGGCTGAGTGGCAGCAACTGACAAATGTGCCTGTATCCAGAAGGCTAGTCAACCAACGACTGGTTCAAGCAGTCTATCATACCAGGCGTCCCTGAGAAAGCCACGCCTGACCAGACAACACCGCCAGCGCCGATTGCAGTGGGCCAGAGAGCACCGTCAATGGCAGCCAGGACACTGGAATCACATGATCTTCAGTGACCAGTCTAGATTTCTGGTCTATCGTCAAGATGGCCACGTCCGAGTGCGCAGACAAGTGCATGAAGCCTACAACAAAGATTGTATAGTGCCAAGAGTCCAAGCTGGAGGTGGTGGGGTGACCGTTTGGGCTGCTTTTCATGCAGGGGGCAAAACTGACCTGGTTGTTCTGAATGGAAACCTGGACCAGTTCAAGTACAGGGCCATTCTGGAAGAAATATTGCTTCCATTTGCTCGTGCAGCCTTTCGAGGAAACTTTGTCTTCCAAGATGACAATGCACGGCCTCATCGTGCTCGCATGATCCAACACTTTCTTGCTGACCGTGGTGTAGAGCATATGGAGTGGCCTGCCATGTCCCCGGATATGAATCCGATAGAGAACTTGTGGGCAGAATTAACGCGTCAAATCGACCACTTGGACCAGCAGCCGACCTCTGTGCGTGAATTGCAGCAGACTATTGTCACTGCATGGCAAGCGATTCCTGTCCAAACCTTGGCAAATCTTGTGAACAGCATGCCTCAACGTGTACATGCTCTCCTGAATGCTCGTGGGGGTTACACGAAGTACTGAACTGTAATTTTACTGTCCGTAATCCCAGTCATAATTTAGCTTTTGTTTTTGTTAAAAAGATTTTTTGGCTAATGTGCAAAATAAAGAGATACTTCTGGAAAACGTACAGAAGTTTAACACAGTACTGTCCATGAATTGAGTTCGATATTAGTTTACATCACTTTCAAGGATCAATTTATTTGTTTCGAAATGTCAAATGTGGTTTTTGTTTCTTTTAAAGGTCACATTAACAAAATCTGGAATAATTTCAACATAATTCCAATGAACTTTTGGTTCTAAGACATCTTGAAAAGTAAGTTCACCCCCACAAAAAAAATATTCCATATTAAATGTTGTCTGTATATAGTTATAATGCAGACTATTTCATTGACGATCCCATCATTTCTTGAACGGTCACTGTACAGAGGATGATAATTTTGAATTCTTTTAGGCATACTGCAATGTGTGAATTTACTTCTCTGAAAATAAAGGAAATTGGGTATCTTAAGTAGAACGGACGTTTCAAAGTAAATAATCTGTAAAAAGCTTCATCTATAC
Source organism: Myxine glutinosa (assembly GCF_964187855.1). Lineage (NCBI taxonomy): Eukaryota > Metazoa > Chordata > Myxini > Myxiniformes > Myxinidae > Myxine > Myxine glutinosa. Next base: position 108,187,258 of record NC_136267.1, read on the forward strand.
TCTATAGTCTTGCTCATTAATTAATTATCAGAGGTTTCATTAAAATTAACAGAATTCCTCTTAGAATTTTTTTTATATCTTCTACATCTCACTAAAATATACCTTTGCAACTTTACAAAATTCTACAAAACGTATTGTTGCGGATATGAGGATTGTATTTTTTTTATTGTGTTGTATTGTAGTAAATTGTTGTGAATTATTGCTTAAGTCTGGACCCTCCTGCCTCCAGTGTTGTATAAAGGTCAAAGGGCGTTCCCGTAGTTAATTCCATAAAGCATACACGTTAGCCAATCATAGATTTCCCCCTGGTTGATAGTTATATCTTTATTATGTGTATTAGGGTAAGGCCTTGTCTCCCATTAAGATGACACTCCATTGCACTGCATTAAATAAGAGTAGATCCCCTTCCTTTCACATCCCCTTTCGTCATTGCCAAGCCTCGATTGCCAATTAAATCCCCTCCAAAACCACCATTGAACATGTGCTCGGGTCGGGGAGGAAAGGCGTGCCCGCCCATCGTCATCAAGGGCGGAGCTAGAGGGCCGTGCTGACCAATCAGGGCCGAGGTGAGCACACCGATGGGCGTGTCCTGAAGGCCGGCGGCTTGATCGCCGGAGGCGTTATAAAAGCGTGCGCGCAAGGTACTGCGTAAGATGATCCAGGAGAACAGAGAGAACCAACTGCGAGAGAACATTAAGGAGATCATCATCCAGGGAAGCGCAAAGCCTGTTGTAGTCCTGGCAAAGCACGCGACGTCCACAGCAGCAGCAGCAGCGGCGGCCACAGCAGCAACAACACTCAACAGCCGTTTGGGGCCTGGACGGCGGTTTTGAGCAGGGCCGCAAAGGAACGGCGGCTGCTAAACGCGCCGATCGTGCTGCAGGACCCCTTGGACTTTCCTCTCCCTCCAGCCATCCACCTCCCGCCAGTCCTATCATCATTCCCCGCGTGAGTCTGTCTTTGTTTGTTCTGTCCAGGGTATTTAATTAAGTTGTATAAGCTAGGTTGCACTGTGTCTAAAATCTTCTGTAAATTATTTTCTTATCTTTTCTTCTCCTTGGTTTCTTTGAGCCTGTAAATAGTAAATAAATTATATTCGTATTTCCAACCTTTTTGTCTGCTTCTTCTTCACATCTGTGTCGCCTTAGTCTTTTCCATATTGAATAGCTGTGGCGCGATCCGGCCAACGTTCGGGGATCGGGTTAATCGGGGCAACTGTACGACCGCGGGGCCATCCGCTCGGCAAACACAACATCTTATCCGCGGGCCGTAACCGTATTAATGTACAACATGAGAACATGTAATTGGTTTGAATATTCTACTTTTTTATGCTTATGTGGACTGTTACTCTCTAATTTCAGGTCATCATGGATTGGACAGCTCGCATTATCTGCATGAAAACTACACCAGAAAGACTATGTTGTCCACAGAAAGGATTTAATTGTAACGCCAGAGAAGTATATGCTGCATTCCTGGCAAATGTTGAAGAGTTCAGGAAAATTAATGAATTGCCAGTTGATGTAGAATATGGAGCTGAAGGAACAGTAGAAACTTTTGTGGAAAATAATGCCTCGTGGCTTCATTCTCGTCATCAAATGTTCAACAACTCGCAACTCAAAAGGCAAGTAATGAAGAAAAGAAAACATGAAGCCGAGGCTTCCGAGAGGGGGTCCTTCCCCCTCTCTCCCCATCTTGTCTACCGCTCCCGATGTTATATGTTTTATGTGTCGGTTTGTCTTTCTGTGTGATTAATGTTCGCTCTTTCACGAGCCTCGATCTTGTATACAAAAAAAAAAAAAAAATAAAAAAAAAAAAAATTGCGAAATGGGCTCAGCCCGGCCGAGGCGGCCTCGACCGGCCTCGCCACCGAGTGAATCTATGTTGATAAACTGTTACATTTAATTAATGTAGCGTATATCTAGTGCAGGCTTGATGGGACAAGTGGCTTACTAGTCCAAGTTCCTTGTGTGTATCCTTTTGTATATCCGTTTGTCACGGATGCCTCCCAAAAGGATTATGCTTTTTGATGTACAGTACTTCCTCTTGTCTTTCCATGACAACATTTTACTGTTTGATATTTATCTCCATATTCTTACTTTATTGCTGCTCTTTCTTCTGTCTAGGTTGTATTACGTAACTTTAACATATTACGTAGCATAACTTTTGACCTCTGTATTCTGAAATTGCACCCTTCTGTCTGATGAGCCATCCCTCACCTTTTGCTTTAGTTGTGCATGCATTGTTATCGCATTGTTAACATACACTTATTTGATGGTGTCCATTGCAAAATCGAAATCATCAAATACCTCCTTGAATGATTCATATGTTTTTAATTATTGCATCTTTCAATCTTCCAATGTCAATTTATGTAGGATTAGGGATCCTTTCTTCAACTTTGTTTCCAGAAGGTTCAAAAGCCATCTGTCTGTTGGTATTGCACTCCTATGAAGGGCACGCTGTGAAAAGAACTTGCACATCTCATTATCCCCACACCTTTTGAAACAAGACCGATAGTCTAACAACTGCATAGCCGGGATTGTTTGATACGTTGGTTAAAGAGGATAGTATGACCTGGGTGGGGATACCAGTTAGCAGTTAGGCGTTAGCAAATAATGTAAGTATTACATTTTTTTGACTTCAGACATGGACAACCGGTTCGTGAATGACTTGGGTAAAAAAAATGGTGAATGGCAAACGATGAACCAATAAATTCCACATTCCTGTGCCACCTTCAGTTGAACATCAGCCATTGACAGCAGGTTCTCTATATTTTCATTTCAAACAGCATCATTCATCATTCCAATCAAAAATTTATACTTTAGTGTTAATATATCAAAATATAATGTTAAATCACGATTATATTGAGGTATTATCAAACCAGCGAACCGTCATCATCTGTTCACTTCAAGAATTTCTGAAACCTCCTACCTACCTTACGACACTCACTGAGACCCCAAAACGCTCCACAGAAGGTTATTATATTTCCTTTTAGTAAAATATTGTTGCGGATATGGGATTTGGATCCATCCATATCCGCTTGTAAATATTCCCCTATTTCCCCAATACTTCCCAACTATCCCCAATCCCCCATTCCCTAGTCCCATTTTCTGTAAACAACACTCTGTAGCCCCGACCTTCCCCTATTTCCCCCCTTAAATGTCGTGCCCAGGTTCACCGCATCTCACGTAGACAACTATAGGACATCTTGCTAGTTATTCTTAGTCTATGTCAGTTAAGGACTCGTTTCCATTAATTCTGACTCTTCGTTGCACCAGAATGTGATTGTATGGCACCGTTAGAAAGTTTAGGACCTCCCAATACCTCCCCGCAGCTCTCCCTCATGGTACAACAACAACAACAACAACAGCGGCGGCGGCGCGGGGAGTGTGCGTCCTCACTCCGGCTTGGTTAGCCGCCATTGAACATGTGCTCCGACGGGGTTACCACGCAGGGGCTCGCTGTCAGCTCCTCGTCAAGGACGGAGCCCGGTAACCCCCCGCACCCAATAGAAGCGGCGGACCGATTCCATCTGGGGCGGACCTAACGAGCCGAGGGCGTGTCACTCCCCGCTGGGCATGCGCAGGAAGAGGGAGGTGACGTCAGATGCGCCCACACCACGGAGAGAGAAGACGCCACCTCCAAGCGCTGAATACCTCCCCGCATCTCTGGACCGGGCCGCGTTTGATTCTGCCCCTGAGCCAAGGTGCACCTTGTGCTCTCGACTGCCTGCCCTTCCTTGCCATCAATCCCTGTGTAAGTCAGTCTTGTCCCGTTTGTCTGTGGTCTGTCGGGGATAAGGTAAGACTGTGTCTAAGTGCCCATCTTTTCTGTGCTTTACCTCTTACCGTGTAATCTACCCGTTTCTGCATCACCAATATTATATCCTCCTCCGGAGGTCTTGAGAACTGTACCCCTTGTGTCGTTGCATTAATCCCAGCCGTTGTGTCCTTTCCTTCATTGATTTAGCATAGCGCGATTCGGCCAACGTTCGAGTGTAATCGGGTAAACTGTGCGAACACGGCGGCCATTCCGCTCCGTCAAGCAACATCTTAAGTCGTGTCCGTAACAATATGCAACTGCAATTGTTACTAAACACGTCCCCCTGTCATGTGACCAGATCCTCAGCTCTCATTGGTGTACGTTTGTGGGGACATATGGACAAACAAACGCTGTTCTAGATGGCCTTGCTCTATGGCTTACGCTGTAAAAAACGAGGGCCGGGATATTTTGTATCGGCTCCGTCTTTCTGTCCGTCCTTCCCACTTTCTCCTCCTAAATGATTGGGCAGAAATTCACCGAACTTTGTGGATATGATCACCCATAATACGAAGGTGCAAGAGCAGTGTCATTTATTACATCATAGTGTTTCGACACAACACCCTGGGGTGGGGTCAAAAGGTCAAATACAGAAAAATGCAATTACGGGATTATTTTAAAACATTTGTAAATTAAACTTTGTACATGCTATCAACAATGGAAGATGCATGAAAAATCCAACTTTTTTGGGGGGGATTTGACCCTCAATACATGCTCCACTGTGTGGGGACTTACGCCCACAAGTGGTCAAAATGGGGAAACATTAACTCAGAATGTGATATTGGGTCATTCCTGGTGGAACCTTTTGCCATATTTAAACTTTGCTTTAGGTGGGAAGCTTGGGGATTTGTGATGGCGTGCCATCAACTTCGCTCTAGTTGGATTAGGATTTGAATTTGGAAAACCCACAAATCCACATATATACCCGCTATATTCATTTTCCCACCCCTCTAAAGGTTAAAAGTTCAATTCCATACTCAAAATCTCTCAGGGTGTGAAATCTGTGCAGTGACATTTCATACTTGAAATCCAAAAGAAAACTAATGAGATGTGCAAGTTCTTTGTCCAGCGTGTTACCTCCATTACATTGGTGCGTACCAGCAACACCAAGAGATGGACAGCTTTACAACCTTCTTAAAAAAATTTGAAAAGTTTAGAAAGGAACACGTTCAAATTGATCTACCATCCCACTAACCTTCAAGTTAGGAACATCATGGAGAGGAATTTCAAGCCATTATGGTTCATTTATTTCAAGCACAACAGATGTTTGCCAAGTTCCCCAGTAAAAGGATTATTACCCTCTGACATCCCTCAATGAATGCTTCAGTGTACACAAAGTCACTTTAGCACCTGCCCTTCCATCAAAGCAACCACTTTGATCTCAGGACTAAAAATCAGTGTCAAAGTCAATGACCATTTTGATAGCATATTGGCAATTCTCATTCATGGAATCACTTGCACTCTCTGCAAGAAGACGTACAGTGCATTCAGAAAGTATTCAGACCCCTTCACTTTTTTCACATTTTGTTATGTTGCAGCCTTATGCTGAAATCGTTTATATTCATTTTTCCCCTCATCAATCTATACTCAATACCCAATAATGGCAAAGAGAAAACAGGATTTTAGAAAGTTTTGCAAATTTATTAAAAAGAAAAAATTGAAATATCACATTGACATAAGTATTCATACCCTTTGCTATCACACATGAAATTTAGCTCAGGTGCCTCCCATTTCTCTTGATCATCTTTGAGACGTTTCTACACCTTGATTGGAGTCCAGCTGTAGTAAATATAATTGATTGGACATGATTTGGAAAGGCACACACCTGTCTATATAAGGTCTCACAGCTGACAATGCATATCAGAGCAAAAACCAAGCCATGAGGTCGAAGGAACTGCCTGCAGAGCTCAGAGACAGGATTGTGTCGAGGCACAGATCTGGGGAAGCCTACAAAAAAATTTCTGCTGCATTGAAGGTTTCCAAGAGCACCGTGGCCTCCATAATTCTTAAATGGAAGAAGTTTGGAACAACCAGGACTCTTCCTAGAGCTGGCCGCCCGGCCAAACTGAGCAATCGGGGGAGAAGGGCTTTGGTAAGAGAGATGACCAAGAACCCGATGGTCACTCTGGCTGAGCTCCAGAGATCCTGTGTGGAGATGGGCGAAACTTCCAGAAGGACAACCATCACTGCAACACTCCACCGATCTGGGCTTTATGGCAGAGTGGCCAGACCGAAGCCTCTCCTCAGTGAAGGACACATGAAAGCCCTCTTGGAGTTTGCAAAAAAGCATGTAAAGGACTCTCAGACTGTGAGAAACAAGAAACAAGGCTCGATCGCTCCAGAGAGGGGGAGGTTTCAATCCTATTCTCATGCAACTCTTCCCCCGGCCCGCTTCCATACTCTTCGGGATCCCCCACCCGCTAGGCTATCTCACTCGCTTCTGCCATCTGCGGTGAAAAAGCAGTTCTCCCTCACGCGTATTTTACCTCAGAAAAAAATAATCAATTAAAATTTTTCAAAAACGCGATATTGCGCTTCATACACCAATTAGTGGGGCAACTTTCAATAACAATTGTGCATTTTGTGAGGAAAGCACCCAAATTTGGCACACTAGTAGACTATCATATTATGAAAAGATCTGGATATTGGGCCATTTCAGATTCAAAGATTTGATTTTTGCAAGATTTCGATTCGATTGGGATCGAAGAGAACACCTTCTTCGTCTTCTGTACAGTGAAGTTGCCAGCCCTGAATTCTCTGGCTACATCTGGGTGCTTCATTGGGAGTGCAACCATGTCCCTCAGGTGAACAGGGACCCACCTGGCATAGTATGTATGGTCTAAGGCATGGAACCATGGGACCAGTTCCGTCAGGGCATCAAGGTACGTCGTGAATGAAGCCTGCCGCAGAGAACGCACGTAGACCAGTACCAACATCTCTAGTTCCAGCACAGTTGCCCAGTACTGAAAGTTGGGAATGTCTTCTCCTCTCTGGTGACACCAGTCTTCGAACTCAGGCAGGTCTTCTGCATCATCAGCATATGTCATACAGTGGCGTTCATACGCACGGTGTTGCAGGATGTGCAGTGCCGCTGCAGTGATTTGATGAGCTCTTCTTGTGCGGGTGACGTGGGCAGCTCACAGGAAGGAGTCGGCCGTCCATGGCGTTGCAATCTCAGCTTGCAAATCTGCAAAATCTGCAAATCTTGCAAAAATCAAATCTCTGAATCTGAGATGGCCCAATATCCAGATCTTTTCATAATATGATAGTCTACTAGTGTGCCAAATTTGGTGCTTTCCTCACAAAATGCACAATTGTTATGCTATATTTAGCTTAGCTGCTGGACTAAATTTACTCAATGAAATTTAACACCCCGGAACTATGATAATTTTTTATTCTGAAAGCTGAGTGCAATTTCGCTCTCAGTGGGTGTCAAACTCGCAACCTTCAGACACTGAGTGTTCAAGGTTTGAATCCCACTCCTGACACCAGTTGTCATGTGACTACCCTCAGGTAAACACAAGCTTAACACTCCGAGGTGTTCAGTCAAAATATAGCAGAGAATAGCGCGTGGGGGGGGGGGGGGGGGGGGGGGGGGGGGTGGGGGGGGGAGGGGTGGGAGGGGGGAGGCAATTGTTTTGTATGTGAGGCTCTGACGTCATCCCATGACGTTTCCGTGTCTGCTCCTATCAGCGAGTCCCATATTACCAGTGCTTGTGCCAATCAAATTCCTGTCCAATCATGGCTCTTCTGGGCATGGCTCATGGCCCTGCCTGTGCCTATGCGCTCACCAAGTCGATGTTTTTCGCGGTAGTGCTTGATGCCTGGTTTCCGGTTGTTTTTTAATTAGTGTGGTTAATGGCCGATTTCTTATTAGGTGGGTGTAATGCAGTGCCATGATGAACACAGGAAAAGATTACAGAGGAAACTATAACGCCACTCAGTAGAGTGCATACTCCCACCGTGGGGCAAGTAGGAGTAATACGTTTTGTTTAACATCCCCTCTCCCTAAAACAATAAATGAAAAAGAAAGTAGGCCCTAACTGTCAGAGAATTTATTTTGATATATCTCGGAATTAGAGGAGAAAAACATCATTTAAGAATAAGAATAAAAGCTTTAATGCAGTTAAACAGAAAACAAAATTCCCCCAAAAAATTCCTGGATCCGGAATAATATCCTGAGCTTCACCAAAAACGAATGAATTCTTCCTTATCCCAAGGGCAATCATCCCACCAACTTTCATCCAAATCCGTTCAGAACCTTTCCAGATATCTTGTTCACAAACACACGAACACACATACACACACACACACACACACACACACACACACACACACACACACACACACACACACACACACACACACACGGACACGATCGAATGCATTACTCCCTGGCGGGAGTAATTACATACATGGGATTAATTACCCATAATCCCTCGTTAATTAACAAACCCCACCCCTCTCATGGGGACGAAGATACAAGCTCTTCCACGACGGTCTACACAAATTTCCTACTTACTAGGGCATGCCCGTACTATATATAAGCTAGGACGTGCCCGTACGTGGGTGCCCGTTCCTTGCCAAAAAAAAAAAAAAAAAAAACATGAATGGTTTGGTCCATTCGCAACGACCACAGAACCCCCCCCTCTATTTACATGCAATGGTTTGGTCCAAAGCGAACGGTTTGGTCCATTCGATGTGATTCGATGATTCGATGTGAATGGTTTGGTCCATTCGCAACGACCACAGAACCCCCCCCCTCTATTTACATGAATGGTTTGGTCCATTCGCAAAGCCAAAGCGAACGACCACAGAACCCCCCCCTCTATTTACATGAATGGTTTGGTCCATTCGCAAAGCCAAAGCGAACGACCACAGAACCCCCCCCCCCCCCTCTATTTACATGAATGGTTTGGTCCATTCGCAACGGCAAAGCGAACGGCGAACGGCTAAATCGCCATAGCTCGGTAAGTACTTGTCCGATTAATTTCAAACCTTGAAAAGGCACATCCTCGGGTCCCCAGCAATATACCTGGCAAGTTTCAAGTATATCGGACCGGTAGTTGTCGAGAAACAGCGGTCACAGACAAACAGACAAACGTACAAACGTACAAACGTACAGACAGAGATTACTGGAATTATAGATAGATGATACATTGGGGTTTCTTCTTCTTCATGACAGTTGGAGCACACTAAGCTCTACAATCTACCTGGCTCTGATGTAATAATTGTCTACCCCCTACAAACGTAACAATATATATATATATTGTTATGGATCTCAGTCGTCGGCCTTTTCCCCTTACCAAGGGGGGTTAGCCCCTTGTCTATAACTGACCGACGTGAGTCCTGGAAATCCCAACGCTCCCTCCGGTCGGGAGCAGCCAGGGTAATTGGTCAATGAAAAGTCCCAAGGACCTGAGTGCCACTCCTGACCGCGACGCAGGGAAGGGACTCCCGCTCGAACCACGGTTTTAGATGGACTAGTTGCCGAGCGGTTTTTAGCAACCCGGAGTTCGAGCCATTTAACAAAGACTAACCCGGTTATAAACGTTGGCCGAAATCGCACCACAGGAACTCAATGTGGAAATCTCTAAAACGATCGGATGAGGAAGAAGAAATCAAAGAATGGAGGAACAGATATTTATTAACTACTATTTACACAACCAAAGAAACCAAAGGAGAAGGAAAGAAACGAAAGTAATTTACAGAAGAAGAGGAAGACACAGTGCAATTCCTAGCTTATCTACACAGGCTTAACTTATACCCCAGACAACACAGAGGACAGACGACGAGCAGACTTACACGAATGGGGAATGAAAGGAATGGCAGAAGGTTCGTTCAGCTGGCGAGGTTCCGTTCCGACCCACGACTCTCTCTCTCTCTCTGTTGGTAACACTGGGATTTTCCTCTCCAGATCCTCTTCCTCCTCGTACCTCGAACCCAGCTCAAGCCTTGAACCAACGCAGCAGCACGTACCAGCCTCGTACCAGCTCTGTGCGCGATCGTCGCATGCATATCTCAAGCGGGGTCGTGACACGCCCTCGGCCGTTTGGGTACCGCCCCCGTGCTCTGTTTTGTGGCCTTATATGGCAATGCCACGATCTTGTAACCTTATTTGGGCATAGAGCTGAACAGCCCCGCCCCCGTGGCGACCCACGGGCTTGTAGCCTTATTTGGGCATAGAGATGAACAGCCCTGCCCCCGTGGTGAGCCACGGGCTTGTAGCCTTATTTGGGCATAGAGCTGAACAGCCCCGCCCCCGTGGCGAGCCATGGGCTTGTCTCTTCTCGGCGACCCCGCCCTTCTTGTCCAAACAGAGCACGGAGCACATGTTCACAATGGCGGCGAACGCCGCTTTCAAACCCGGGCCAGTTGAGAGGGCGCGCACCCCACGCATGTCAAGCTGTTTTGCATGGAGAGAGAGAGAGAGTTTTGCTGGGAAATGAAATCCTTGAAGGGGACCTATCTTATTTGATTCGGTGCAATGCAATGAACTAGTGGAAAAACAGAGCCTTATACTGACATATAATAAAGTGATAACTATTTAGAAGGTCCTATGATTTTCTACGTGTGTGCGATGGACTAACTAAGGGGACGACCTTTGATCTTTACAATTAATGGAGGTATTTACAAGGAATTATTACATTATTTACAGAGGGTGATATTTACAAACAATTACCAACGTGCAGGATTCTCAAATCCTCAACACGGCACCCTTCATCCTCCAGGCACGTCCCGGGCCTATAAAACTTTACTTAATGTGACACGCAGGTGTAATTTCCCTCTACAATTAACCTGATCCTGAGTGCGACAGTTTTTAAAACACAAATAAATATGTCCCGCTGTTGCATTGCACCCTGCCTCACAGATTCACACCCACAATTAACCGAATTGCGGAATTAATTCTCAAACTATACATGAACGGTGGGGAGCATTATTTACAAGTGACGTTATTTGATTATTTACAAAACTGCAACCCAGGACCTGTGATTTTCCTCTTAAGGGAAACAAAAAGAGAAAATCCTGTGGGAGGGCAGGAGACAGCATGCATTGCATCGACGCACCAGCACCAATAAAGAGCACCAAAACACCAAAGCACCCAAAAAGCAGTCAGTGCACAGTCATCACAATAATAATAACACACAACTGGTGATCTTGTTCTTCTGCTCCCTCTGCTGGCCGATGTTCTTCCAGATGTTGTCTGTCTTGTTCTTCTTTGCTTGCGGCCTATTTATAATAATTAAAATGCACACAACGCGTCCATCTTTATTTATGGCCTTCAGGGGCCGACTATGGGTGGTTCACCTGTATGGCTGGTGCCACCTCACCGAGGTCCGCAAGCAAGATCTCCCTTGGGCCATCGTGGCCGGTCCCAGCAGAGGGGCTAGGCCCCAACACGTGGGGTCCATCAGTGGTGCTCGGCCACAACAACGTGGTCCATAAAGTGGTGCCTCGATGCAAGTAGCTGGTTGTGGGAATTCGGGCACACATTGGCGGACTCCTGCACGCTCCCCCTCAGTGCCCAGAGAGCACGATCCATGGGTCGGGGAAGGAAGACCGAGATGGCAGCGTTAGCGAGGGCAAGGGCGCAAGGGTACACATCAATCGAGGCAATGCAGAACGAGGTGCGCACGGAGAGCGAAGTGAGAAAGCTCGTCCGTACAGTACGTCACCCCCCCTGTCACCTACTCCACCCTTGCCCTTACCCATATTTACAAACAATTTACACATTTACAAATTCGTCACTACCATCACATCTTCCCCATATCTCCCCTAATCCAAATTCGTTGCAATCCCACAAACCAAATTTGCCATCATCCAAATTCCTCATCAATTCCTCATAAGGAGGAAGAGATGGAACATCAAGCACAATGTCACACCCATGTCATGATGCGTCTCACAATCCAAAACATTTGCACAAAAATAAAATAATCAAAATAACAAAACAACACAGGTGTGGCGTCTTCTCACTGCCTCAGGTAAGTGGATGCAGATGGTGCGACAGGTTTTCATCCTAACTACATTCTAAATGACATTAACACTCTTTACACTACCCGGGGTCTATTCCCTGCCAAACCATTGGCACTTTACACTATGCGGTTCTAATAACCGAAATCCCATTGACCAAACTGTGGTGCTCATCAATATGGGATCTCACTCCCCTGGTTCAACTCCCTGTGCCTTTGCACAATTTCTGGGCTGAGTCGTGTGGCTCTCCCAGCAGGTCTACCCACCTGCACACCTCCACCACTGCAGTTGCCTCCAAGCTTACCTGCTCCTTACCTAACCTATCTAACTGGGGAAGGCCCTCTCTGGCACTTACCCCCCTCGGTGCCCTCTCTGGCACTGGGCTACCCGGGTCCGTCCTCCGGATCCTCGGGCCCCACTGAACACTACTTTGACTGGCTCCCAGAGCCCACCTGCGGCCTCACCTGGCCGACATCCTCACAGTGGCGGAGTGCCCATTCAACTACACACTAACAGGCCACACGCCCAGCCATTTCCACGTCACTAATGCACCCATCCAAACACTATTCTTCCACACGCACCACAGATGCCAATATCCAACCACAATTTACCTATACCCTCTACCTAACTCTTAAACTATCCTCCCCGGGTATTCGTGATAGGGGTCCATCCTCCCCATACACTCCTTCGCACCATCCACTCCACTCCACAGTTTCCACCATACTCACTCCACACCATCCATTCCATACTCCATACATTCCAGACCATTTATTCCATACAACCATGCTCACCTGTATTTGCACACCTGTGCCATCACTCCTAGACCTGGTGCTTCCTACACCCTCCTTCCTCCAGGACCATTTGCTCAACACAACACACAATCACCATTACTCAGTCATACACTGCTCCGTACACTTTCAATTCTCTAAACCATTGCCTCAGGCACCCAGATTTTCCCACGCGCACACACACATCCTTCCCGAGCATTGCCTAGCAATTCCTCATTTGTCCAACCTCAAGATTCTCACACATAATGCCTCATTCGTTAAACATCAAGATTCTCACACAGGGCATCATCTGATCTACCTGGTGCCCTTCTAACTTGTGCTCCCCGTCTTCCCTTTAAACTAAGCACATACCACGTCATTAACAACCATTCTAACCTCTCTACGTCCCCGACTACCTGTACAATGTCGCTACTTACCTCTGCCATTACCTATTGTCATTTTTCTAGATCCCTATACGTTATCCAAACCCTCCCTCGGCGAGCTTGCACTGCCAAAAACCCCATAACTAGTGCTCATGTGCCCCGGGGGGGGGGGGGGGGGGGGATGCGAGGGATGGTAGATTTGCCATCCCACCACATCGGACATCTCCTACTATTAATTTTGCCATCAAATTCCAACCAATCAAAATTCGCCAATCTCTGCCAATCAGTTTACCAATCATCAATTTGCCAATCATTACTGCCAATCCTATTCACTATTCCAAAATTTTGAATCCACAACACTATTACCATCACGGTCCGCTATATCTGAACCTCTCGGTAGGTCGTTACATTCTTAAAACTCGGCTTCGCAAAGCCGAGCAATGCATTCGGGTGGTTCGTCTACCTGATGGTTGGGTCCGTCCGGCATTCACGATTCTGGGGAGGAGGCATGCTCGGGTCGAGGTTCCACGGCCCATCGCAGCGCGGAGCCTTCCGGTCTCCAGCCCGATGGCTCAATCTCGCCCGGCCGGAACGCCGCAACCACAAGGGGGCACCGCTCCGGTCCCTCCTTCCTGCCCTTGAACCGGACCGGTCGCCTTGCCCGGCAAGGCCCGGACTCGACCGTGCGGGGCGGGGCCAGGCCCGGATCGTGCATGACGCTTCGAAGAGAAGCGACGCAGCACCGATCCGTGCAGAGCCTCGCATCCAACAAAGCGCACCGCGCACCGAGTGCTCGCGTCGGCTATCCGTCGACCTAAATGCTGCCTCGGTCAACGTCGACGCCTCCCGGACATGCTCACACCACGCATTCCTTTCTACACTCACGAAACCCGGCAGCTCAGCGCCTCTCATGCATTCCACACACTCCGTCCATTATACCACTGCACTCTCTGTTACACACCACTCCTCTCGCCCAACTTCTTGCGCACATTCTCCCGGTACGTACTCCGTACCACTCATGGGGGTGCACTCTTGCATCCACCCACTCACGCACTCCGATGTGCTCTCCCGCACATGTGCCACATCCAACTCAGGTGTGCGTTCTTGCACACTCTCGCCGTCCATCCCAAGCGTGCATCCTCGCACCCGCTCCTCCACCAACTCACTCTCCGGGTCACTCTCACCCTCGCACGTACACTCCGTATCCCTCTCACTCTCTGTGTCACACTCCGTACACTCCGACGTGCATTCCCGCTTGCACTCGGTTTTACTCCCACTCTTTATAACACACTCACTCGCTGACGCACACTTTTTCCTCACACGAGTGCCATTCTTTCATACACCATGCACCACGGACCTCCCACAAACGCCCGGGTGCCATATCGACCCAATCGCGTGACAATTCTTTTCGCGCCAAACACTTTGCCAAAAAACTTCTTCACACCATACACAGCCCTTCTCACCTGGGGGATTCTTCTTCCTCCTCGCGCCGACACCTGCAAATCTTTCTAAGGATTAAGCACGGCATCACGATGCGAATTCAGACTTTGTACAATTTCCATTCCTCCCGCGAGTGCTCTTCTACGTCTGCGGTCTGCTCAAATGCAATTTCCACTTTTGAATCCGCTTTTTCTTTATTCACTTCGAAGACCGCTGGCTTTAATAAAATTTTCTCTCCTACCTCAGCGGTCGCCGGCTTCCCTATACCCCGGGTCGCGATTTCTATACCTGTCATTTTAACCACGCTTTGCTCCGCCTCGCTCAACCAGCGCTTCCCAACCCCGCTTTACCTCGTCGCGTACCCTTGGGACCTCTTCGCCCAACCTCCCTCTCGGCTTCCCTTACCTCATATGCGGCTTGCCCCCTCGCCAACCCCTCATTAATTTATTTGGCTTGGCCAATTATGCCCCCCAGTTTGTCCCCTAATCTGCTTCCGAATCCCTCCAATTTGCTTCCCAACTTGTTTCCTACTCCTCCCAATTTGCCGTTTAATCCCTCCCATTTGTTGTCTAACCCCTCACATTTGTTGTCTAACCCCTCACATTTGTTGTCTAACCCCTCAAATTTATTGTCTAACTGCCCCAATTTGCTGTCTAACTTCCCAATTTGGTTACCCAACCGTTCACCCATTTTCTCCATTTTTGCATCCAGTTGGGTCAGGAATAATCTAAAATCAAACCCGCTTGGCACAGCGGCCCCAGCCGCCACCGCGGGCTCGGCCGCCGCGGCGCCGCCATTTTGTGCGCCTGAACCCTCGTGCGCGAGGCCGCCATTTTGTGTGTCTGAAACCCCCGCTACCACATCCTCATTGCTCTCCTCCTCCATTTCCTCCCTGGCGTCCTGGGTCGATTCTACCCCCTGTAACTCCCCTGCCGGCATCCGGTCGCCTTGATTATCCATGGCACGATTTCAATTTAGGATGTTTTAATAAAATTTCGGCCACTCGTAATTTCGACCAAATTTTTTAGATGTTAAAAATTTGGTTCGGGTCCAAATCCCAACTCCTCGACACCAATTGTTACAGCCAATAGCACAATTGGTGTCCAAAATTTGGCCTAAATAAATTTAGTCCCAGGTTCCAGATCCCAACTCCTGACTACCAATTGTTATGGATCTCAGTCGTCGGCCTTTTCCCGTTACCAAGGGGGGTTAGCCCCTTATCTATAACTGACCGACGTGAGTCCTGGAAATCCCAACGCTCCCTCCGGTCAGGAGCAGCCAGGGTAATTGGTCAATGAAAAGTCCCAAGGACCTGAGTGCCACTCCTGACCGTGACGCAGGGAAGGGACTCCTGCTCGAACCATGGTTTTAGATAGACTAGTTGCCGAGCGGTTTTTAGCAACCCGGCGTTCGAGCCATTTAACAAAGACGAACCCGGTTATAAACGTTGGCCGAAATCGCACCACAGGAACTCAATGTGGAAATCTCTAAAACGATCGGATGAGGAAGAAGAAATCAAAGAATGGAGGAACAGATATTTATTAACTACTATTTACACAAACAAAGAATCCAAAGGAGAAGGAAAGAAACGAAAGTAATTTACAGAAGAAGAAGAAGACACAGTGCAATTCCTAGCTTATCTACACAGGCTTAACTTATACACCAGACAACACAGAGGACAGACGACGAACAGACTTACACGAATGGGAATGAAAGGAATGGCAGAAGGTTCGTTCAGCTGGCGAGGTTCCGTTCCGACCCACGACTCTCTCTCTCTCTCTCTCTCTCTCTGTCGGTAACACTGGGATTTTCCTCTCCAGATCCTCTTCCTCCTCGTACCTCGAACCCAGCTCCAGCCTTGAACCAACGCAGCAGCACGTACCCAGCTCTTGTACCAGCTCTGAACCAAAATCCAGCTCTTGAACCAACGCAGCAGCACGTACCAGCCTTGTACCAGCTCTGTACCAAAATCCAGCTCTTGAACCAACGCAGCAGCACGTACCAGCCTCGTACCAGCTCTGTGCGCGATCGTCGCACACATATCTCAAGCGGGGTCGTGACGCCCTCGGCCGTTTGGGTACCGCCCCCGTGCTCTGTTTTGTGGCCTTATATGGCAATGCCACGATCTTGTAACCTTATTTGGGCATAGAGCTGAACAGCCCCGCCCCCGTGGCGACCCACGGGCTTGTAGCCTTATTTGGGCATAGAGATGAACAGCCCTGCCCCCGTGGTGAGCCACGGGCTTGTAGCCTTATTTGGGCATAGAGCTGAACAGCCCCGCCCCCGTGGCGAGCCATGGGCTTGTCTCTTCTCGGCGACCCCGCCCTTCTTGTCCAAACAGAGCACGGAGCACATGTTCACAATGGCGGCGAACGCCGCTTTCAAACCAGGGCCAGTTGAGAGGGCGCGCACCCCACGCATGTCAAGCTGTTTTGCACGGAGAGAGAGAGTTTTGCTGGGAAATGAAATCCTTGAAGGGGACCTATCTTATTTGATTCGGTGCAATGCAATGAACTAGTGGAAAAACAGAGCCTTATAATAATAAAATATAATAGCCTTATAATTATATAAATTAATATATATATATATATAAATATAATATAATATATAAATATAATATATATATAAATATAATATAAATATAATATATAAATATAATAGCCTTATAATAAGAAAAACAGAGCCTTATAATAAAAACATATAATAAAGAGATAACTATTTAGAAAGTCCTATGATTTTCTACGTGTGTGCGATGGACTAACTAAGGGGACGACCTTTGATCTTTACAATTAATGGAGGTATTTACAAGGAATTATTATATTATTTACAGAGGGTGATATTTACAAACAATTACCAACGTGCAGGATTCTCAAACCCGCAACAATATATATATATATA
This sequence comes from Myxine glutinosa, assembly GCF_964187855.1. Classification (NCBI taxonomy): domain Eukaryota; kingdom Metazoa; phylum Chordata; class Myxini; order Myxiniformes; family Myxinidae; genus Myxine; species Myxine glutinosa. Next base: position 108,204,533 of record NC_136267.1, read on the forward strand.
TTGGGCGAATGTTTTTAACTTTGCGTACATATAATATGTGAATCCGCTGGCTAGCCATACAGTGAATGTTTTTTGTTTTGTTTTTTTTATCTTGTGCACATATAATATGTGAATCTGCTGGCTATAGCCATCCAGTGAATGTTTTTTTTTTTTTTTTTTTTTAACTTTGTGCACATCAATGGTGACGAATCATTTAGAAAATTTAAATAATTATCATATCCAAATCCATATTCAGATCTTCATCAAAATTGAATCGAATCGTCCTCGTCAGACACTCAACCTGTCTACCAGGTGTCGTTCAAATCCGTCCACAACTTTTTGAGATATTCTGCTATGTATCGATTTTTGCCCTATCTCCCAATGGTGAAGAATCACTTAAAACATTCTTGTCGCCGGATCCGAATCCGGATCTTCACCAAAATCTAATCATTTCGTCCATGTCACATACGCTACCTCTCTGCCAAATGTCGTCCGAATCCGACCACAACTTTTTGAGATATCTTGTTCACAAACAAACAGACAGACAGACAGGGTTGAAAACATAACCTTCATCCACCTTTGGTGGCGGAGGTCATAATTAGGTTTATTTTTGCAACCTTGGAATTCCATTGACTTGTCAACTGTTTGCCATCCATATTTTGAGAGGTTGAATGGTAGGTATAAATTAAACCTAGAGATAGTAACCATGAGGAAGGGTCACTGCTTACCTTCTTTCTTCTTGTTCAATACAGTAAAACGCACTCTGGAAATAAAACATGATAGCTGAAATGGTCACCTGGACTGTTTTGTGTGTCCCCTGGGATTTGTGACAAGTCTTTGCAAACAGTGCATGATAAAATAAATGAACTTTATAGTATGTAAAATACTTAATGTTTGTGGATTTTGACTTCAGTGGTTTTTACCCTGTGCTCAAGAAGCGAAAAGCAGGGTTAGGTGATCGGGTGCATGCGTATATATGGCGTACATACGTGCATGTTTGCATTTTTTTTTTAATTCATTTTTCTGTAAACGTTGGTCCAATTGACATGAAATTTTCACCATAGTAGTGCCTCCGCGTGTAGACTTTTTTCCTAATTATGATGTCATAACACGTGGTATGGACGCCATCTTGGAAAAACGTTGCACCTCTGTCTCCAAAACCGCTAAATCGAAAAACTTTAAACTTAGCTCATTTTTAAGTTCTCCACATGGGGAATAAAATATATTAATGATGATGTCATTGGTGCCTTTATTATGACGTCATAATTTTACAAGTGCAACGCTTGATCCGATCAGTATAAAAAAATTATCTGCAACTGTGAGTCCGATGGACAAGGAATCTTCTCCATGAGAGTGCCTCCTCCTGTAGAATATTTTAATGATATTTATGACGTCATAGGCTCACGTGATACAGGCGCCATTTTGGGAAAAAAAAACTAAAAACGTTGCACCTCGATATCTCCGAAACCACTCTGGAAAATATTGAAACATGTCTCTTTGTAAACAACTCTGCATGCGGAATAAGTGTTGTTAACGATGATGTCATTGGTGCCTTTATTATGACGTCATAATTCGACAGGGACAATGCTTAGTTTGATCAGTTTGAAATTTCTTCAGCGTGATCTACGCAAGAATTATTTTAGAGAATGTAAATATATGATGTCATCACTTACGTGGTCTGGCAGCCATATTGGATAAAAAAAGCCCTTCAAAAACAGAAGAGTTGGCTCGCACCAAGTTGACTGCACAGGGTAAGTATTCTATGAATACCATCTCGTTTTCATTTGGTATTTTTCTGAAAAATAAAAGCTTATTAATATGACGGATAAATTATACATAACAACCACATAATGGTCGTGCATGCAAGGCACTGAACTGAACATATTAAAATGAGTGATGCAAGCTGCAAGGTATTGCCATTGACCTTATGAATGATTCAATTTATATTTGTGCAAAACAGCATTGTGACGATTCCAAAGAAATATTTTGTTTGAGGTAGTTTGATAATATCTCTAAATAGTAAAGCAATAGTGATGGTGCAATTGCTCTCCTTTTTGTTTCTACAAAGCACAAAGCACATTGATCTCACTGATCTCAGTTCACTTTGAGCTTATATATTTTCAGTTGATGGTAAGAGATGATGCCATATGGTGATATCACCCTCAAACATAAAGCATTTCTCATTCAGAGGCGTCAGATTTTCAGTTTAGAAAATGAAATTATTGAAGATTCAGGTCAAAGTGATCCTTTAAATCCATATATTAGTGTTTTTGCAGCTTTTGATGTAGAAACAGATGGCCAAAATGATTTTTTTTCCATTGCTTGGTCCATCATGCTCCTGTACCACGATGTGCAGTAATTATTGCGAAGTCAACTACAGGAAAATCCAGCAACCCCACCACTCACTGTCCTCGAACTGCCGGTGGAATTGCTCGCATATGGCGGATTACTTCTCCACCGCCAGTGAGCACAGCCGTTCATATGAACCACACTTTGGGAAAACCGAGAGGAACACAAAAGAAGACAGTGGTGGGATGGCACAGAACATGGAGCAAGAGAGGGTGGGGTTGAACTTGCCAGATGGCTCTTCATGCTGCTCCCTCGCTGCCATCGTTTAATTTCTGCCGCGGCGAATAAACAGCCGGAAAGGTCTATTCCCAAAGTACCCGCACCCAAACACGGGAATATTGCTGCGTTATTACTCAAATCTCTGCTGACATTTCATTACATCGCTCAACGGCTGGCTGCTTAACGGTCTCTCGCCGCAGCTCACACAGTGTGCCTGAAAACATCACATGATGTGCAAAGGATGTGAACATTGCCTTACTTGGTCACATGACCTCACATGTCATCAAAAAAACAGTTTGTAATTGGGAGAATCCATAATCACCGGAATTGGGAAAACCATGAAAATATGCACAACCAGCTCGCAATCTTTTCAAAATTTGGATTCTATCAATTTTGGTGTCCTCACTTTATCTGAGTCAGGTAACATAACACCGAACTCTAACTCAGAGACTTTGAGTTATGACTTATATCCTCTGGCAGAGATTCCTCTGGCACTTACATTTCCTGAACCTCTTTCGGAATCGCATCTATCCTCATCATTGTCAGACCACCCATTGGGCAGGACTAAGGTGACCAAAACAAATTACTCTTTTTTTGTTGTATGATGGTCAACCTTGAGGGCAAGGTGTGTTAGCCACTCCAAGCCGTGTTTAGTGACTTTATCTCCTGCTGTTTGTAAGTCCTCCCTACCCCATCATAGTTGCCTAAGTTATTGTCATGTGATATGTTGTTGTTATTGTTGTTATTGTATAGCCCCGGACAGTTCTCTCGAACAAGCCCGCAGCACGGAGACAGCTGAGCCAGTCGATCTCCAAGGAGCGACCCATTGATCCTCCACATCCAGGATGGTGTACCCCCGCCTGCACGGAGTCGGGGCCACGACAGAGTTAGAGTGAGAGAGACAAGAGGGAAAGGGCCGGTCCGTGAGGACCGATCGGCACTCTGACCATGACCGCGCTGCCCTGACGAATCAGGGAAAAATGGGGAAGATTTGGCCCCCGACTTGTATTGGGGGGGGTACAACCACCACGAAGAGGCATCCCCGATAGTTGTCATGTGATATGTTGAAACCACTGCTGTCTGTTAGAGATCCTTAGTGCAGTACTATCTATTTATGGTGAAAGGAGTCTGGTCTTCTCACTTGCTTCTGAAAATGGGTCCAACATTCTGAACCATAAACTGTAATAACACTGGGGGCACGCATGCCTCATAAACCTTTTATTTGGTCCTCACTTTCAGGTTATTATCCATGAACACAGTCTTGTGCAACGTTCCACAAGCTCTGGATTACTATGGAATCCGTGTATCAACATCTGAATCCATCATCCCTGATGACGTCATCACAGATCCGAAGTATGGAAATTTACTTACAGAGCCATGCCCCTCTACCTTTTACATCCCAAATCACAGGTATATGAGCTTTCTCCTCTTTTATTGTTTGTCCTCCATTCCCATGAGCTTGTTTTTGGCAATACATAACTAATGGGTCAAGGTGTCCATTGACTAGTCGGTCCTGTTGTTGCATTGCTCTCTCAGAACCAGGTCTTGTTATGGCAAGGATTGGTACATCATCACCAAATTGGCAGTTTGTCATTCTTATCTTATCTTCATTGTGCGTATACCTCAGCAACAACTTCCTGTGACTTTATACTTTAGGTTGATTTCCACTCATTCAAAATCAGCAACTCTTTGCAGACCAGCATTCCCCGCGAAGGCAAACATACAGATTACATAGGATGGGTGTCATATGACAGCGCTGTCCCAGTCCATTTTTAATATCAATGTCTTCCACCTGGTATTCATAGGATACTGGACCTGGAGGTGGGTCTGGGAGAGCTCTGTTTCACCTTCTGAAACCTGCATATGGAGATAGCAAGCAATGACACCACACACACACACACACACACACACACACACACACACACACACACACACACACACACAGACACACCAATTAGGGGACCAATAGTATGGGCCGTTATGTCATCAAAATAACTTTCATGTAAAATGTTTGTTAAAAGCAAATTATCACTTGATTCTCTATTTCAGTATTAAAAAGATGTAAAAACATAGGGTAGCATTTTTTCCAAACATGTAAAAGATCCCAAATCCAAGATGGCCAACAAAATTTTAAAAAACTGGCACAATTTTATAATTATTTTCCATTAAAATGTTGTTTTAAATAATTTATTACAGGTTTAGAGTGCTGATTGGAGCCCATGAGATTGACAATACTCATTTTTATTAATATGTTTATTTTTCAGAGTTGTGGTAGAGGGTCGCCATCTTGAATTTAAAAATGACGCCCGCAAAAAATGAGGATTAAGTCCAAACATCAAATTTGGTCATCATCTGAAATACGATCGTTTGCTCCAGCTGTACATTTCAACAATGCAGGAACCCGAAAAGCAGCATCTGGACATCTGGGCAGAATCCATGAAAGGGGACTTCTGTGTGACAAAAGGTGTTGCTGGGTTCACATCAATAGTTCGAGAACAAGAAAACCTCACACTCAAGGTTATTTGAGGAATTGTAACCCAAAATGAAAAGTGTCTACATAAGTTATTTCTCATTGCCCGTGAGCTGTCAAAGTTACGACACCATTTTGTGAAAGAATATGGCATTGATAGTTGTGACAAAAGAACCCAGTACCATGAGATCACATGAGGGAAACTCTTCTGAATAATGGTTAATGCTGCTCAACTCACTGGGGTTTTCCACAAACATAGAGACCCATTTATGGCAGATGAGGATCAGAATGATATTTACAATCTGCTTACCAAGAAGTTATGAATGAGAAAGTAACCAAAATATATCATAGATCGCGATGAGATTGGACAGCAGATATTTGAGAGATTTGTCACAGAACTAAACTCACCTGCATTCCACCCCTCCTCCAACGTTTTCAAACGGATCTCTGACTCGAAAATCACAAGAAACTCGTTTTGCAATAAATGTGCGTTTTCCGTTAATCGTCCAACACTTTCTAAAATCCAAACTCACATCTCCACTCCTAAACTCCCTCCTCGCCCATCCCTTTCAAATCTCCCCCCTTGCCCCTCCCCTCCTAAACTCCCCCCTCACCCTCCCATCCTAAACTCTTCCCTCGCCCCTCCCCTCCTAAAATCCCTCCTCACCCCTCCCCTCCTAAACTCTACCCTAGCCCCTCCCTCCTAAACTCCCCCCTCGCCCCTCCTCTCCTAAACTACCCTATCACTCCCCCTTCAAAAACTCCACCCTCCCCTTCAAATCTCCCCCCCCCCTCCATTTTTCTCCAACTCTCCCCTCTCACCCCTCCTCCTCAAAGCTTCCTCCTCCCCACTTCCTCTCCCTTCCAACTCTAATACCTCCATCTCCTCCAACCCTCTTCCTCGCTCTGCCCCCCCCCCCTTAAACAACCCCTCACTGTACCTCATCCAATCACAATCAAACCTTTTGCCCTCCTCATCCTTCCCTTTCTCCGAGCTCTTCTGAAATCTCCGACAAACTATCAACAGCTCTCCCTACCTCCTACAGACCTGAGCCTCATCCTGGAGGTGGGGTTGCTATCTTTATCAAAAACTCTCTTTCTCACTCTCCCTGCACTGCCCTCTCTCCAGCTCACCCCCAGGAGTACCTCTGGCTACGGCTTCCACTTCACTCCCACCTTTTGTTCGTATGTGTTTTGTACCATCCTCAAAACAGTGATGACTACATTTACATTTTGCTGTCTGACAACAAGGACCAACTTCGATCCACTCATCCCAACTCTCTCTTCCTCATATGTGGTGATTTCAATTGTCACCATGCCAGTTGGCTGGGTGTGGCTACCGCTCTCACCTGCCATGGCTCCTCAGCAAAGGACTTCTGCGACTCATTGGGACTGACACAATCTGTCAATTTCCCGAACCGGATCTCAGTCAACGGAGAATCTTATCTTCTAGACTTGATTATGACAAACTTCCCTGCAAATTTCTGCTGCCCTTCTTCTGCTCCAATCGGTTCTTCTGATCATTTGCTTGTTCAAGTGGACATCTCTCTGGCCATTCGCAGGGAGCCTTCTCAGCGTTGACAAGTCTGGCATTTCACTCAGGCCAACTGGCACGGTCTTCAAGCAGCCATCAATCGTCTGGACTGGTCTCCCATCTATATTGCATCTGACATCGACTCTTCCTGCGAATTCTTCCAAAGTAAACTGCTCTCTCTCTCATGCACAGATTTATCCCATCTCTTCTTCAGTTGTCATACCCTTCCTCCCGTCCATGGCACACTGAATCTTGTGGTGAGGCAGTTGCCCTGAAACAACTTGCCTTCGCCTCCTGGAAGGCAAATCCAATGGAAGGCAATCTCATTTCCTTTCACAAAGCCCGGAACAAGTGTGTGTCCACCCTTAGGAGAGCCAGGAAACAATATATCTCTACTCTCAAGAATGAACTCTCAAACCTGTCTCCCTCTTCGAAATCCTGGTGGTGTCTGGTCAAATCTGTTTCTGGTGTTTGTTCCCCCTCCATCCCCTCCCTTACCTCAAATGGCTACACAGCTGACTTCACACGTGAAAAGGCTGAATGCATAAACTCTGTGTTTGCCTCAAAATCTTGTGTCCCAAAGCCATCTCTTTCTATACCCACCTTACCCAGTCGTACCCAGCTGCTCCTGGACTCTGTGTCCTCTCCTGACAAGGTGGAGAGGTTTCTGTCAAACCTCGACTCTGATTCTGCAACTGGACCAGACGGCATCAACCCACGGGTCCTAAAATCCTGCTCTGCCGCTCTATCTCACCCTCTCTATGTTCTTTTCACCCTCTCTTTTGCTCAAGGTCATCTGCCAGCATCTTGGAAATCAGCAAACATTAGCGTTTTACACAAAAAAGGTGAAAAACAGACCCTTGCAACTACAGACCAATCAGCCTGCTCCCAATTATCAGAAAAGTCATGGAATCCATCATTGCTTCAGATATCAAATCCTTCCTCTTCTTCAATGGCTTGATCTCTGATCATCAATTTGGTTTCAGACCAGGTCAATCTACGCTGGACATGCTGCTTCTGCTGTCTCAACAATGGATGGAGGTCCTCAATGCCAAACAGGAAATCAGAGCTGTCTCCCTTGACATATCATGGGCCTTTGATACGGTCTGGCACACCGCTCTGCTCACCAAACTCTCCTCTGATGGTATCCATGGAAATCTCCACGCATGGCTTGCGGTCTTCCTCTCTGGTCGTAGTGAACGTGTGGGCCTGAATGGATTTCTCTCATTTCCCCTTCCTGTTCAGGCTGAAGTTCCCCAAGGTAGTGTTATGGGCCCTGTGCTTTTTCTGGTCTTCATCAATGATCTCTTTGACTCTCTGGTAAATCATCTCTATCTCTTTGCTGATGACTCCACTCTCTGCTGCTCCATACCTCAGATCGGCAGTCTGCAGCCTCCTCACTCTTGGCAGACCTGGAACAAATCACAGACTGGTCAAACAAGTGGAATATGTCTTTCAATCCCGACAAATCTCACACTCTTACTATGTCTCTCCGAAAAGACCGACTGGACAACCCTCCCATCTACTTTCTCAACAATCCTCTCCAAGAAGTTCTGTCACTCAAGTTTTTGGGTCTCACTATCTGCTATGGTCTTTCCTGGGAAAACCATATTTCCAAGCTGGCCTCCAAAGCCAGTCGCCGACTGGACATCCTCCATCGTGTGAAGTCCTTCCTTGGCACACCTGAGCTCCTCACCACATACAAGGCTTTCATCAGCAGATCAATGGAATACTGCTCTCCCCTCTGGGCTGGTGCTCCTGCCTCACACCGAGCTAAGCTTCATGCTGTTGAAACCAAAGCTTTCAGAATCATTGGAATCTCGCTCGATTAAGCTAACTCTGAGGGCCTTTCACTCCCTCACCGCAGGCAGGTTGGTGGACTTTCTGTCTTCTACCGACTCCGAGGCCTAGCTCCCCTAGCTATGTTTGTGCTCTGTCCCCCAAATATTTCTCCAGGTCGCAGAAGATCTGCCAGCAACCCTCTTCTGGTGAAACTGCCAAAATCAAGACACAAAATCAAGAAACCTTCACTCTTGTTTGTCCTCTTTTCTCCCACCTCTGGAACAAACTCCCTCACTCTCTTCAATCCCACTCCTCCCTCCAGGTCTTGAAAACAGCTGTTCACCACCATCTCTTATCTTCCCCATCCAAAACCTTGATCTTTTATACCCCCGTTAATTTCACCCCAGATCCACATTTTTTGAAATACCGACTTCTTTCCTTGAAGCCCTTGCAGTGTCCATGTGTGTTATACTTCTCCCACCCCCCCCCCTTCCCATGTCTCCTCCCCCCAAGCCCTCTTCCTCCTACATATCTCCCGATGTCCATGTTCTCCACTATTGTGCTTGTGTGCTTCCCTCTCTCGCCCCATCTTGTCTCCCGCTCCCTTTATTATATGTTTTTTTAATGTGTCCGTTTGTTTTTTCGTGATTAATGTTAGCTCTTATACGAGCCTCGATCTTGTATACAAAAAAAGGGGGGAAAAAAAATCCCATTTAACAGAGGGAAACCTTTCTGTGTGGGACAAGCTTAAGAAAAGGAAGCTATGAACATTCAAGAATGCAAATGCTACAACAGCAGTAAGAGCAGGAAACACGCTGATTAAAATCAAAGAAGATTGAGGACTATTGCAGATCGGTTCATGGCCAGAGCTTGATCTGAAGGAATGCATCGGAACTTGGTGAATTTGGCGTAGTTCCACGATCCCTATTTGCATCAGATGGATCACTCTTGCTAGCTTACGACAAGGCTACGATCCTTCACCCTCTTGATCTCCTGGATAGCAATGAACAGCAGATGGTACAATATCAAAACAGTGAACCTGCCATGACTGATGTATCTGACAACCAAACGCTGGATATCCCAGCTGCAGAATCGGAAGAAAAGGCAGTAAAGGCTGGAAAGGAAACCACAACTTCAACTCATAGAGGAATCACTACCGATGGCATCGCTCTTGTGAATTCTATATCCAAAACTGATCAAATGAAAACATTCCATGACTTTTGCACAATAACTTATGGACAACCTCAGCAACATGGCAGCAAATTACGACAAAATTAGTTTGGTATTTGATAGATGTCCGAACACATCCCTCAAACAACAAATGAGGAAAAGAAAGAGGATAAAAGGGAGGTCAACATGTCACAACATGTCGAACGTCAGGCACGGACAGCTGTTTTGTGAAGGTCTAAAGCGTTAGAGGGGTCGGGTGTCTTCGTTGAGTTGTTACGTAGTATTTTAGGGGGGGAGGGGCGGGGTGTCTGTTGAAGCATTATGGAGTGTTACGGGGTGGGGGGGGGGGGGGGAGGGGTGTCTTCGTTGAGTTGTTACGTAGTATGTTAAGGGGGTGTCTGTTGAAGCGTTATGGAGTGTTACTGAGGTGTCTGGGTGTCTTGAGTTGTTACATAGTATTTTGGAGAGTGTCTGTTAAAGCGTTATGCAGTGTTACAGTGGGGGTGGAGTGTCTTCGCTGAGTTGTTACGTAGTATTTTAGAGGGGTGTCTGTTGAAGCTTCATGTAGCATTGGGAGGGGTAGGCTGAAGCTTTTGGAGTTGTCAGAATCATTTGTGTGAGTTTATTCACAGTAAGAAATGTAATTTTGTGTGCGTGTGTGTGACCGTCGGGGGAAGAGTGGGGGCGGAGGAGGGTTAGTGGGAAGGAGGGGGTATATATATACAGTCACGTGAAAAAGTAAGTACACCCCATGTAAAGTTTTGACTTTTTCAACATATTTCAACATACAGCTATTTGATCTTCCTTTCAACAATATTGATAGATAAAGTTGATATAATATAACAAATATCATGAAACATTTACATTTTGTAGTCCATTGTATAATTTAAATAAACATAAATGCAAATTTCGAATGTGTAAAAAGTAAGTACACCCTTGGCTCTAATAGGTGGTATTGCCCCCTTTGACAGAAACAACCTCAAGTAGGCGTTTCTTATAACTGTCTACCAGTCTCTGACATCGACTGGGAGAAATTTTTGCCCACTCCTCCATGCAGAATTATTTCAGCTGTGCGATGTTTGAGGGGTTTCTTGCATGCATAGCTCGTTTCAAATCCCCCCACACCATCTCGATGGGATTTAAATCCGGGCTTTGACTTGGCCATTCCAGAACCCTCCATTTCTTTCTTTTCAGCCATTCCTTGGTGGATTTACTGGTATGTTTAGGGTCATTGTCATGTTGCAAGGTCCACCCTCGGTTGAGCTTCAACTTTCCGACAGATGGCCTCACATTATCCTCAAGCACCCTCTGGTACAATGAAGAATTCATAGTGGATTCTATGATGGTGAGCTGCCCAGGCCCTGATGCAGCAAAGCTGCCCCAAACCATAACATTTCCACCACCATGCTTTACAGTTGGTATCAGGTTCTTGTGGTCAAATGCTGTCTTTGGTTTTCGCCAAACATGTCTTCTAGTACTGTGGCCAAATAGCTCTACCTTTGACTCATCTGTCCAGAGCACATTGTTCCAGAAGTGCTGGTCTTTGCCAAGGTGTTCATTGCCAAACTTTAGTCTTGCCCTGATGCTCTTTCTGGACAGCAAAGGTTTCCTCCTGGCACACCTCCCATGTAGATCAAATATGTGCAGCCTCTTTCTAATGGTAGACTCGTACACTTTGACATCAACAGTGGCAAGAGCTACCTGTAGGTCCCGTGATGACATTCTGGGGTTCTCAGAGACTTCTTTCAGCATCTTGCGGCCTGCTCTCGGGCTGAACTTGCAGGGGCGGCATGGCCTGAACAAGTTGGCAGTTGTTTGGAATCTTCTCCACTTGTAGATGGTCTTCCGGACAGTCGAATGATTGATTTCAAATTGTTTGGAGATCTTTTTAAATCCCTTTCCAGACTCGTAGGCATCTATAAACTTCTTTCTGAAGGCCTGAGGGAGCTCTTTTGATCTCGGCATGGTGACGCCGCACACTTCAACAACAAAGAGCAAACCAAACTAAATGTCTGAGGTTTAATTAAGACAGGTTCCTCCAAGATCCTCTCTAACAATGTTCTAATCATTTGCGCCTGAGCTGGTGCACCTGATTCTAATTTTAGGTATTTGAAGTAGTGATAAATGTAGGGGTGTACTTACTTTTTCCACATGCAAAATTTACATTTATGTTTATTTAAATTATACTGTTATGTCGGTGGGGTAAAGGAATATCTAGAGTCAGGTAGATCTGTATAGGCAGGTATTCGACTGTTGCGATAGGGAATCAACCCTGTAATAAGTTCTGTGTCTTAGGCGGTTTGGCGGGATAAGAGTATACCTGTGAACATACCAGGATGTTCGGGTTTTAAATAGTGTAGGGACTAAGATAAACCCCTGTGTGTCAGACCTGGTAGCCAAACCTTTGTCCCTTATGGCAATGCATGCACATATAAACACTTAAATAGGTCCTTAGTGCACACATTAATTCGTTCCCTTCCCTTACAATGACGTCGGAAGAAGACCGGCAGGAAGCCAGATCGGGGCACTGCCGGATGGCCGCTGCCAGCTACACCACCAGCTAGCCGAGCAACATCGCGTTGGGATGAGCTATAACCATGCCACAGGGAAAGTGTGATTGGTTGGCGCGGAAGGCGCGAACCTCCAGCCAATCAGGGCGGGTGGCGTGAAGACGCAACTGAGAAGGAGGTGGTTCATTGGAGGGAAGGCGCTGGAAGGTTCAGTGAATGGCGGGAAGTTACGAGGCGCTGATTTGGTGGCGCGCCAAGGCTGACGTCACAGGCCAGGATATAAAAATGGCGTGCCGGACGACATTTCCCTCCTACGCTGCACATCCCTCTCTGGGCTCTTGCGCTGCATGTCCCTCTCTGGCTGTCTTGCGCTGCACAACATTTTAGCAGCTCTCTCCTGGCTTCCTCGCACTCGTGGTTTCCTCTTCGCTCTGGGCTTCTTCGCTGATCGCTTGTCTCTGCGCTTCCCTTCTTGGTCTTGAGAGGTCCTGGTGGTCATTGGTTCACCATCTGCATGGTGCGGGAGCGAGGCTCAGTGCTGTGAACGGGCGGGACCTCGTGTGCGAACGGCGAGTGGATTGGAGCGAGGGCGTTGCCTCGGGCCTAACAGAGCGTGGGCGAAGCGGACAAAGGGTTCCTTCGCGCGGGAGCTCGGAGCTGTGTTGGACGATACACTGCAACCGACGGACAGATAAGGCCTCACCCCACATTCACAATTACACGACGATTTATTTTATTTATTCATTCCTGTGTGTGCGTATTCGAAGTGAGGTGTGTGGGATCCCAATATAGGACCATTATTTGATTACAATCACGTTCCTTGTTATCGGGTTCCGTTGAATATATCTCTATTTTTGTACATTAAATCTTGTGTTTGTTCGTGAGTTAATTCCCTGCAGGATCGGAGCTGCCGTCGGTTCGCTCAAGGTAAGCGCTTTTGCCGCATCTTCCTCTTCCTTTATTCTTTCCGTGCTGTGATAGCAAAATCCGTGTTTGGTCGTCGCCTCCAGTAAATCCGTTTGGTCCATCTGCGGTCCCTGGTATTAACCGGAGGGATTCACACGACAATACAATGGACTACAAAATGTAAATGTTTCATGATATTTGTTGTATTATATCACCTTTATCTATCAGTATTGTTGAAATGAAGATCAAATAGCTGTATGTTGAAATATTTTGAAAAAGTCAAAACTTTACATGGGATGTACTTACTTTTTCACGTGACTGTAAATGTTGAAGTCAGATAATAATTATTGCAGTTTCTAACTTCTAGACCCTTTCGACATTGTGCATGTATCGTCGTGTGTGTGTCGTCATGTATCACGCGTAGTGTTTCTCTATCCTTGAACGTTTGTGCCCACCATGCCTGCATGCCCATCCCGTACCAACCCGGCAGAACACGTGTCCACACATAACAGGCATCAAAATGTTAAATTGGTTTGTTGCTGTCACATATGCAGTATGCACCATGGTCACGGAGATTAAACACAATTTTAACATTCCATTGTTTTCTCCGTTTCTGTAGATTATATTTATCTATCTGCTTGGCACATATAAGTTACACATATATTACTATTAGCCCTGCTTATGACTGTACGTACATATGTCTGATACTGCTGTACCTGTAGGTATGTCTGATACGTAAAGTAGAAAGTAGCTGATTGATTACGAAAGCGGTAGCGATCTCATGGTCGATCGATGCTAAATAGAAATGCAGTGTAAAAAAAAAAAAAACCCACTAAATAACTTCAGATTCTAACACTTTTCCGCAGTTGTTCTGTCAATTTTATGTTTTTCCATTCGATTACAATTATCTCTAATCTTCGTGGGGATGCATCGGCTTTGAATTGCTTCAATTTACTCATCCCAAATTGGGAATTCAGGCTGGTGTCGTACAACTTATATCCAAAATGGCCGCTGCAAATGACGTTTGAAGGAGTTAGGCCATGCCACTTTCCTCTGGTCAGTTTTACTTTGGCTATCCATTTTTTCCTTACAGCTGGATCATTTGGGAAAGCATGCAACTCACACCACATGACTACAACCAGAAACTAGCTGGCATTCTCAGTAATTTTTCAGATTTTAGAGTTTTTCAGAGCATATGAAGGCCGCACCGTAAACACAAGGCCGTAAACACAAGTCACAAAGCAAAAGTATCCTTGAGATGACGTTGCAGGTCACATGATATATGACGCAATCGCATCGCTGCTTTGGGGGGGGGGGGGGCAGGGCCATTCAGAATACAAAGAGACCAAAAAAAAAACATTTAAATCTTTATTTCAAGATATTTATTCAAGAAAAAAAACAACAATTAAGTTTTAAGTGAAAGCATATTTATTCATTGAACCAAACATGAATTTCTGATTGTGTGGACCTTTAATAATTTCAGGTTATTACAGTTAATATATATCATTGTTATGTCCCAAAGATAGCACATATACCCCGGGAATAGCGCGTCGTCAGTCCATGAGTTCTCATTAACACAACGCTTTATGAGCCCCGTTATACGCGAAATTGCTATTGCGCGAATCTCTCAGGAACCTTTGCGCAAACCGGGGTATCGCTGTATTGGTGTAATTGACCAAATTGCTTATTTCTGTGTCTGAACACCATTGTGTAATATGAGATTGATCCTCAGGAGCAACTAAATTCTTTTTAGTGGTGCCTGATGGTTTTTCATTGCAGGGCCACATTGCACATCCTCGGGTGATGGGGTATACTTCTTGAACACATCTTAATCTGCATTTCAAGTTTGAGAGTGGGTCCTCAAAAGACGTTTGCAGGAAATGAATTTGATTTCCTGGCCATTGCGCTGTGGCATATTAGTAGTCCGCAACGGCCAAGTTTCTGTGCAATGCAAACAGATTCTGCGAAGTCTGCTGCTAAGGGCTTCTACCAGCTGCTAATTAAGGCGCCATATGCCCTTCAGCAGGGTATAGCAGCAAACGGCTCTGGCAAGCTGATACCAGGTCTCACTCGTGTTCCTAACAAGCTATGTTGATCCCGCTGTCTCCTGGTCCTCAACAAAACGACGAAGCTCCATTATGTTTTGAGTTTTCATCTCCACTTTATAGAAAGTCTCATTTATAGTGGAATTGTCTCTTATAATTGTGCCATTGATGACGTAAGAGCAGTGAACTGGCACTCTTTATTCATTACTATCCAGTATACAAGGTGGCCAATTAAATGGTGAGACAATTCACAATAATATTGCGTTTGAAATGAAAACATCATTTGATGGGCTACACTGGATTTATGTAACGCTAGCAGGAGTCGCCGGCGTTGCCCGGTGATGTTCTAATCCTTTTGGAATTTTCAAGAAAGCAATTTGGTTTTTTTTCTACTTTTGTGGGTGCCTAAAATACGTCCCTACCCACCCACTAAGGAATATACATATTTAATATGATAATATTACACACACACACACACACACACACACACACACACACACACACACACACACACACACACATAATGAATTGCTAATTTCTGTGTTTGAACGCCATTGTATAATATGACATTAATAATCTGGAGCAATAAAATTATTTTTATTATTATTTTCTAAAATTATTATTATTTTTGAATTATTTTTATTATATTATATAAATTAAATTATTTTTATTTTATTAATTATTACTAAATTATTTGCAAACATATTACCTGTAACATAGTTACAAAGGATCAGACACTATTGAGCAATTTGAAAAAAAAAAAAAAGTTTTTTTCTTTTTTAAACTTTTTTTTTCAAAATTTTCAAAAAACTTTAGTTGCTAAAAACACTTCCCTACATCCAGTAAGGAAAAAATGTATATAATATCATAATATTACACACACACACACACACACACACACTAATAATTGCTAATTTATGTGTCTGAACATTGATTGATTGAACCATTGAACATGATTGATCATCGAGGGCAACTAAATTATTTTTATTATTACTTTTATTTAATTCTCATTATTTTGATTTATTTTTATATATTATATAAATTAAGTTATTTTTATTTTATTAATCATTATTATTCAATTATTTGAAAAAATATTACTGTTAATATATGTAGCGACAAAGGCTCAGGCACTATTGAACAATAACAAAAATCTTTCTTTTTCTTTTTTAAAAACTTTTTTTCAAAAATTTCAAAAAACTTTAGTTGCCAGAAACTCCCCGGCACTCACTGATGAACCCCTGAAAGTATGACGACGATCCTTTCAGCTATCTCTGAGAAAAATGGTAACTCAGACACACAGACAAACGGCTCTCTCATGGTATAGATGAGTTAGCTATATATTTTTTTAAAAAATGGATGTCATATTTAAAAATAAGTGATGGATGTTTACATAGGAATAACGAATAGCATTTCTAGACCGAAATCAGTGCAATTATGTTGTTGAATAAGAATAACAATCCATTGTTATTTTATGTGCTGAAAGAGATTGTAGAAATGGCAAGGCTTAAAGGTCTTGCAAGTGGGAGAACAGCTCCCCCAGCCGTTACTCTCTTGAAAGTCTTCAGCATTCGTGGAAATTGTTTTGCATCTCCAGACATGTACATGGTGTATCGTGTTAAGTGAGTGTATCAGATCACAATATGATAATTAAACAAATGTTGAAAATATTTACCCCGTTTCAAGTATCGCTCCGGCCACCAAATTTAGGTTCGGCCTTCCATAGAAATGGCAAAAATTATGGAAGGTGGACTTTGGTGTGCATTAAATACTCTTCCTGAATGAACTCAGATTCCTTTTGTGGCACTTGAAAAAGTGGCCATTAGTGATTGCTCATTGAGGTTTTGACTCCAACAATATTTTGTAATTTGCTTTGAACCAAACTAGGCTTGGATTTGTATGTGGACTTGTCTTCCAACTTGGTCTTCAAGGGAGCTGTTCACCACCATCTCAGATCATCCCCAATCCAAAGCCATTAACTTTTCTTCCACCATCAACCCTCCATCCCCCTAAGCTCTCCATCCAAATTTCCCTGGCAGCACCTAGTCAGGATTTCATGAACAACATTAAGTTTTATGTCTTTTCTTTTTTGGTCATCATCATAATTTCCCATGCCCTATGCATATAGCGTTGGTGCTGTCGAAGCAGTTACTCGACTACACTCCTGGTCGGGTCGCCACCCTGACTCAGGAGGTCAGGGCAGGAATTTGTAATTTGGTCAGTGTGTTGTGATAGCTTATGTACTCTTTGTGAAGGACACAATGGGATCTTTAACATCCAACAACAAATTCCAGCAGATGGAATGGCAGTTTTTTAAAGTCCATCCTAAGGACAGCAGCACACATACTGATGAATCGCCCTGCCTGTGAAACACCAGGATGACAGATTTTAGCTGGGTCCACACTAAAATCCAAGCTCGACAGCTAAGAGGAGAGTGTGCATACCTCGAGTTCAGGGGTCAACACCCAAAATAACAAGAAGAGCCATTTTTTCAACTTCAGTCCAAAACGCGATATCTTAAGACCAGCAACGCATGATTGTATAACCCATGTTTCAAACATCCAGAATCACTGCTCTTCTCCAGTCATTCACTTATCTTTTTTCCAGCCTGTACAATCCAATTCTTCTCCGCCTTTTCTTCAATCTGATTCCTCCTTCCAGATCTTCAAGAGTTGTTCACCATCATCTCAGATCATCCCCAATCCAAAACCATGATCTTTTCTACCACCACCAACCGTCCCTCCCCCGAAGCCGTTCTTCCAAATATCCAGTTTTTCCATCCTGAGAGTTTCCTCTGTATCCATCTTGTCCATCCTATGCATCATCCCCTACTCCTCTACATCCCTTATTTGTCCAAGTCTCCCTCTATTTTGTCCTTCAACCCTGCTGTTGGTGTGTCCCTCCTCGCTCTACTGCTGCTTTTGTTCCGTTGTGTCTTGATCTGTTCAGTGTTCTCTCTTCCACGAGCCTTGACTTTGTATCCAAAAATTAATATAAAAATAAAACAGGACAGAGACATGCACATTAATTAACTCTGCCACCATAGGTGGACAGAGATTATCTTCACCCCGTCTGTATGTTTGTTTGTTTGTGAGTAGGAGGAGGTCAACATAGGTCACAAGGTCAACATAGGCCAAAGGTCAACCACTGTTTCCAAATTTCTAAAATCCTCAATTTTCATCTGATTAAATTGAAATCTGAATAGGATTTGCATATCAGCAAACTGAATTCAACCACCAACTATTTTCGAAGTCAACATGGGTTACAAGATCAACATAGGCCAAAGGTCAACAGCCTTTTAAAATTTCTAAAATCTTCATTTTTCATCCGATTGACTTGAAATTTGAATAGGATTTTCATATCAGCTAACTGTATTCAACGACCAATTGTATTTGAGGTCAACATAGGCCAAATTTCTAAAATTGTCAATTTTCATCTGATTAACTTAGAATTTGAAGCCGATTTGCATATCAGGTGACTGAATTCAACCACGAATTTTTTTTGAGGTCAAAAGGATGCTTTACTGAATGCCATTCTACTTTGTTCTGTTTTGCCAAGTGTCGTTCTATGAGTGATTTTTAATTTGTCTGTCTGTTTGTCCACACAGAATGTGAGTATCCTTTTCTCTGCAACCGTTGATCTGATTGCCAAGAAATTCTCACCATAGAAATTTGGCCATGGTACCGGCGATAGCTCGCCTACTCTGAGCAAAGGACACCGTAGGATCTTTAACATCCACCAACTAAAGTCGTCAGATGCGGCACCCAGTTTAATGTCCATCTGAAGGACACATTGATGAATCACTCTGCCTGTAAAACACCGGATAACAGTTTATACCTGTGCCAAGAGTCAACACCAGGCTAGATAGCTGAGAGGCAATTGATTGTTCCTCTATGTCATCCCGCCAGCCAAATTTGATTACAATGGGGTGATATTGTTGTCATGGAAACCATTGACATGTCAAAACAGCTAAATCAGTCGTTCTGATTTTTGCTCAACCAATTCAGTGACTGGACCTGCAAAGCCACTTCAAATTTCAAGTCAATCGGATGAAAACTGATGATTGTATGTGACCTTGACCTATAAACTTTGACATCAAAATATTAAGCTTCAGCGACCCAATATGCAAATCCTGTTCAAATTTCAAGTCAATCGGATGAAAACTGATGATTGTATGTGACCTTGACCTATAAACTTTGACATCAAAATATTAAGCTTCAGCGACCCAATATGCAAATCCTGTTCAAATTTCAAGTCAATCAGATGAAAATTGACGAATTGATGTGACCTTGACCTTTTGACCTCAAAAACAATAGTATTCTAGCTTTTGATTGGTGAATTACTTTGTGACCTATTATGCAAATTGTGTTCCAATTCCAAGGCAATAGGATGAAAATTGACAATTTATTATATTGACCTTTGACATATTGTCCTAAAAATAGGCTTCTAGCTTGTGACTACCTCTACCCAATGCCAGAATTACCTTCCCTGGCACCATAGGCCAATTTTCAAAACCATCCTACACAGACCCACACCCTACTTTACTCACAGGACCCTAGAAAGTGGGGAAGACGGTACGGCTAAAAGAGAGACGTCCAAAGGGACACAGAGGGGAAAGCCGCCGTGAGGAACACATGACCCCACGGTCCACGGCTCCAGGGCGGCGCTAATCAGTTCCCGACGTCATCAGGGAGCTAATCAGCTGCCTATGCCAGTGCATCCGTTTTGCACTGACATCGGCAGCTGATTTTGCACTGGCATCGGCAGCTGATTTTGCACTGGCATCGGCAGCTGATTTTGCACTGGCATCGGCAGCAGATTTTGCACTGGCATCGGCAGCAGATTTTGCACTGGCATCGGCAGCTGATTTTGCACTGGCATCGGCAGCTGATCTTGCACTGGCATCGGCAGCTGATCTTGCACTGGCATCGGCAGCTGATTTTGCACTGGCATCGGCAGCTGATTTTGCACTGGCATCGGCAGCTGATTTTGCACTGGCATCGGCAGCTGATTTTGCACTGGCATCGGCAGCTGATTTTGCACTGGCATCGGCAGCTGATTTTGCACTGGCATCGGCAGCTGATTCCACTCATCCTTGGAAAATGCTTTTCTAAGAAGTCCAATTTTGTGTGAACAAAGTACATTTTCCCAAGTTAAGAAATCTCAGATATGGCTGATTCGCTGTCTTTTTTTTTTTTGTATACAAGATCGAGGCTCGTGTAAGAGCTAACATTGATCACAAAAAGACAAACTGACAAATAAAACATATGATAAAGGGAGTGGGAGAACAAGATGGAGAGCAGGGACATCGGGAGATCTGTGGGAGGGAGAGGGCTTGGGTAGAGGAGGCATGGGAAGGGGGGGGGGGGGGGGGGAGACCTTTGTCGCCCTTACTTCAGTTGCCAGCCTCGGCTGGTGCAGAAATGTGGCATGGCCTCTACCAGGGGGTTACGTTTTGTGAAAATCCGTGTAGAATTGCGAACTGTAGGTGATTGACATACAGACAAACTATAACTGCCAGAATAACAGACTTAACCAACGAATTTCGTTGCAAATCTTCATTTTCATAAGTAACAAACAGACACTTCTTGAGTTTTACATCCTATGATTCCCACCATTCCTTCCCAGGGCACAAGAATCAAGACAGCAATGCTCTGCTTGTACCATGATGAAAATGACTTTTTGAATGTGATAAAGCACCTATCCAGCCAGATGCCAAAGATTTCTGTAAATTGTTTGAGAAGCATGACACTTCAAGCGCTTTGCAAGGCCATCACAGTCCAGAGATTTCAATCTATTTGAGCAGGTTCCGAACAAAGGATTAACCATCAACACCATTTGGCCACCTTTCTCGACTGATTGCATCAAATATATTGAATGAATGGACAAATACCATTCAACATATTTTCAAGCCCTCTTGGTTGGCATCAC
This sequence comes from Myxine glutinosa, assembly GCF_964187855.1. Taxonomy (NCBI): domain Eukaryota; kingdom Metazoa; phylum Chordata; class Myxini; order Myxiniformes; family Myxinidae; genus Myxine; species Myxine glutinosa. Next base: position 108,225,425 of record NC_136267.1, read on the forward strand.
CGGTTGTGTACTGGCTGTATAAATAAAATGAACATTCGATTTGTAAATCGGAAAATTGAGGTATGTTTCTGTTTGTTTTCCCGAATACCTTGTAATAAATCATCTGTCCTGTAAAACAGAGGAAAATAGATAGTATCAAGGTTGTTTATTTAAAATTTGGGCAAAATATTGGCCTAAAAACACACAGACTATTTTAAAATGAAGTAGTAGCCATTATGCATTTAGATGGAAGGATTTTGTTAAATACGAGTACTGTATGTTAGAAAATCGGACATGAAGACTAATTCCCCGTCAAATAATACAGTTTATGAGCTTCTGTTTCATCACCTTGAAAACCAGGAACCAGTATTTTTTTTCTCTGCAAGTCATATAAGAGTAAGGTAACAGAGGGTATTGACTGATTCAATGGAAGTTCGGCAACTATTGGAAACAGTAAACGAGGGAATGAATAAACAGGAAAAGAGAGAATGCAGGGGAAGTGACGTACTACAACCTGCAATTAAGATAAGTGATTTAGAAAGGGTTAATGGGGGTAATGAACTTCAATCATTTCTTATGGAATTTTCCTGCTACACTTGAGCCATAAACATAATAGTTCCTCCGATGTCATCTGCATGGAAATATTTAGGATGGGTATGCAGCCATTGCTGAACACATACTTTAATGTCTTCAACATTTGTGAACTAATTTTCATCCATATATTTGTATGTTCTTTGACTGGACCAAAGAGATTAAAATGTCTGAACTGTATCAGAGGTGATTTTGAGCTCTCCAATGTTTGTCCACAAGAGTAGTAGTATAGTCACGTATGCCATGTAATGCCCAGCATTATTAACCATTAAAGTCACACCTTCAGAGAGCATACCTGGCGATCATGTGTTTATTGCTCGTCTCACGTTATTAAACGAGATGGTATTCGTTGAATACTTACCCCGCAGTCTTGGGAAGGACTTGGTACCAGACAACTCTTCTGTTTGTTTTTTTAAGGGTGATTTTTCTTTGATCCAGGATCTCTGCCAGACCACGTGACCGATGACATCATTAATATACATTATCCAATATAATTGTTGCATAGATCACGCTCAGGAAATTCCAGTGATTCGACCAAGTGTTGTACTTGTCGAATTATGACGTTGTGGCAGACACAAAAGCCCACTGGCGTGGTGACATCATTCCGCGCACCAAGTGGGCGGCGGCCACGCCCGAGGGGTAGGCGTGGCCTGAGGATATACACGGGGCGCGCAGCCCGGAGCGCGCTAGTGTTACAGTGAGCTCCTGAAATAAAGACGCTTATAAGTTACCGCTTGTCCGCATCCTCCTTGCTCGCAAGCAGCGCGCGTAACGCCGCGCTTTAACGTCATAATTAAGGCACCAATGACGTCATTATTAACGACACGTATTCCCCTTGGGGAGTACTTGACAATGAGCCACGTTTCAATGTTTTCCCATGAAGCGGTTTCAGAGATATAAAGGTGCAACGTTGTCAATGTTTCCGAGATGGTGCCTGTACCATGTGACCTATGACGTCATAATTATCATTAAGAAATAATACAGGAGGAGCTGCTCCAATGGCGAAAATGTCCGTCCATTGGACTAACAGCTGCAGGGATTTTTTTTTCATACTGATTGGATCAATCTTGCACTTGTCGAATTATGACATCATAATGAATGCACCGATGACATCATGATTAAAATATCTTATTCCCCATGGGGAGTACTTGACAATGAGCCATGTTTCATTTTTTTAAATTGAGCGGTTTCGGAGATATAGAGGTGCAACGTTTTTCCAAGATGATGTCCATAACACATGCCCTCTGACGTCATAATTATCAATATAAAATTCTACAGGAGGAGGCGCTCCTATGGTGAAAATTTCGTGTCAATCGGACAACGCAAAAGATCATCCCCTCCCTCTGGTATCGTTCCAGAAACTCTGTTGCAACAAGCACAGAAATTATGATCAATTTTGGTTTGCACTCACGTCATTGAACTTCAAGTGAGAATAAATGACTGTTTCTAAACTTCTAACATTGACACCAAATTATTAATGTACAATTTCGTATATAGTAATCCAGCAATTCCACAAAATTGGTTCTTTATCACGGAAACTTTCAGCTGTAGTTAGTTGCATTTAAAAATGGTTTTGATCCCTCAGAAATTCACGACAATTACTGAGCACGCTGCACTGTCTCAGCACTGAGACCTGCACTCCTGCTGCATTAAATTGTGCAGAAAATTTCCTGTGAATTTTTAGATGATTTGTGGTCCTCCTTTACAAAATATGTCATGATACACCTCTGTTGGCTAGCACGTATGACTGTTGGCCACCATGTTATTGGATCCACAATTACTTTGATCTCTTTCTGCATAACAATTCTCAGAATAGATAAAATAATTGCATAGAATTCCAGCACTGAGCAATTGTGTTTAAATATTCTTCAATAAGAAGTCCATTCCAATCTTGGATGACCCTGATGCATGTACAATATTGTTACGTTTGTAGGGCCGGGGTTAGATATCACCTGAGAACCGATAAACGAATGTTGAAAATGTTCGCTGTCCCAAATACCTTGGGGTTATATTTGACCGGACCCTGACATGCAAAGAACACCTGAAAATATGCAAGGAGAAGGTCAGGGCACGGGTGTACCTCATCCGGAAACTTACCGGTCCATCGTGGACTAACATCTTAGCACAGCAACTCTTGCCCTCATCTACTCGACGACAGAGTATTGTGTGCCAGTCTGGTTGGCGAGTGCCTGTACGAAGGCCATCAATGTTCACTTAAATGCCGCAATGAGAGCAGTGTCTGGAACCCTCATGTCAACAAAAACTGAGTGACTTCCTGTTCTCTGCAGCATTGCTCTGCCAGCCATCCGAAAGGATGTACTGTCATCCCGATACTTGAGCCGCATTTTGGCTACCAAAACTCCAGCCCAACGCCTTCTCGTTGAATATTCGCACTGCTGTCACCTCAAGTTCCAAAAACCACCATGGAACCATGCCAAGGTCCTTTCCGGTGCCCATCAAAGCGAAGCCGACCTGTGGACAGCCCTCAACAGGCTCCGCACTGGACAGAGCAATTGCAGTAGCATCCTCCATGATGGCGGATGAGGCCAGATGCGCTCTGTAACTGTGGAGGAGTCCAGCCGATGGAGAACATCACATCACACTGTCCCTTGTGGCATCTATTGGGAGGACTTTTAGGCCTCCAACTCACCCCTCAGGCAGCCGCATGGTTGCAGAATCTGGACATTAAACTTCAGCACACACCATATTGGCCATATGCAAGAAGAAGAAGAAGAACAGTTATAAATGTATAGCTTAGTATGGTCTATATTTGGGTATACCATATCTTGTGTATTTGTCTAATGTCTAATAATGTCACTGTTACTCATGTAAAGGTACTTTTATCTTTTCTAATGTCCTTGTCCAGAATGTTATCGATGTAAAAAGCTTTGGTATCAGCCTTATCCACCTTAAAAACAAAATCCTAGAAAAAAAACAATATTATATATATATATATATTTGTTATTATTATAATATTTATTATATTATTTCTTATTTATTATTATTTTTATTATTTATTTATTAATCATTATTATTTATTATATTTATATTATTATTTATTATTATTATTTATTTATTTATTATTTATAATATTATATTATTTATTATTATTAAATGATTATATATCTTATATTTTCCTTCCACGCTCTAGGTTTATTTACTAAATCAAACTTACTCTTAACACACATATCACCATTTGATGCCAGCTTGCAAGGCTTTTTTATCTGCTGCCTCAATGATCATGGTTTGCAGGTAGGTAATAAATTTTGGTGAGTTTTGAATAAAACTACTAATTCATTTTCCAACTAATGCAATGAAACGATTTAGCAGACATTAATTAATCAAGTTGCAAATTGTAGTCCAAGTATTATCGCAATAAGCATTCAGGGGAAAGTATTACATGTGAATTATGGATAATTAACACTTATTGCTGGTTGTAATGCATGTTACTCAATTAATTAGTGCTAATGCACAATTACCCATTAATGTGCAAATATATATGCGATTCGTGAATAAAATTCTGTCATTATCCCAACTTTTATCTTTTTGTTAAATAGTTATTCATCTGGATATTATGCACCCCAAAGTCGTGACGATTTAATTCCTCCGGTGATGTAACAAAGCCACACAATAAAATATATAGCAACATTATTCATGTGTCTGGAAGGACTTTTTGCATCTGAATAAGTCAGCATCATTATACATATCTGCTTTGTGAAAAGCTTGCTTTTGCATTGACAAAATGCTGCAAGGATGTAATGTTTAAATAGAAAACAGTGGTTGAGATTGGTTGGATACAGTGCCAAAATTGGGCTATGTGCAATAATTAATTGAAGAGAAAATAAGAATAAAAGGCTTTAAATTGCCAGTGTCGACAAAGCAAGCGTATCAGCTGATGAAGTGGGGTCCCCAGGGGAAATAGTGACAGACAGAGGCCGATAAAAGAGGTTTTTACTGCATATTCATCACTGAGCTGGCCAGCCAGATTAGCCATTAGCCAGTCAAAACACACAGAAGGAGAGTGTTCTTGCCATCAGATCACAGGCGAGCAAGAGGAGTTTTTAACCTTTTCTGAAGCCGGCCTTCACTGAGCTTTCAGAATCTTTAGAAATGCCAAAAATTTCCCTGCGCTGCCGCAAACCTTTCACGGTAAAATACGAGCAACATTCTGCTGCCATCCAGCAGGATAAATTATTATTATCTTGTGAAGGAAAGATGAGAAATAAAATATTGAAATACATCGTTCAAATTAGTAAATTATATAAATAAATAATTTATACATATGTAGTATATATAATTACGTATTTTACATAATATAATATATAATTATATATATATATATTTTATATAATATATATATATATATATTTTTATATTCATATTTTAATATTATTATATTTTTACATATATTTATTTTTAATATTTTAATATAATTATATATATATATGTATAAGATATTACGTATAAGATATTTTTTTAAATAATTAAATATGATAATTGTAAAAATGAAATCAATTGTTGTACTTAATTTATGTGGAGTGGTAATTGACAGATCGTTGAATGGTATGCATTTGGGTAAAATTGCATTATTTCTGGACATAAATGAATCTAAAGGTTGATTACTTCTGCTTCAGCTCTTTCGCGACACTTTGTATTGATCCAGATAGCATAGCGCATTAATACAGTGTCATAGGTTAAGGGGGTTAAGCCAGCAACAAAGGGGCAAAGCTTGGGAGAATAATCATTGCAGCTTCTGTGCAATCGGGCTTCCTCAATTCCTTTCCACATTCAAATGATTCATTCATCTGAGGATCCACCACGTTATTCCTCTAAAGCTCCCAACCTCCATCACCCCCACTCTCACTTCGTTCCTCCATGCCACGACAACCTCCCATCCATGCCATCACCACCCCTCATCGCACCACTCTTCCTTACGTTTTCACACAATGGCACAGTGAGTGACAGAACCAGACTTACCATGATAATGAAGCCCTATCGGAGCATTGACTTTCTGGCTTTCCAGGACTCCCACCTACACCCCGTGTGTCAGCTGACATGCCACTGCATAATATCGTTTCTTTCTGCTGGCCTTGTTGGCTTTATCCTTGCCTGTAGGGACTTTACGACTGACTGCAAAGCTATATGCCTGCTTTTTGGGTCTGAAAAATAGTTGTCGCATTCCATAAATGCATAGACAGTTTTAGCCCGATGCTTCCATGGTATTTGAAGTACTTTCAATGGAACTTTGTGCTTCTAAGACTTTTGGACCTTCTACACAGCATTATACATATATATATATATATATAATCGGGAGATTAAATCAGACGCGGACTTAGCTTCAGGACGGTCGATCTTTAATTTTCGACAAGCTTTCGACCAACAAAGGTCTTCTTCTTAGTCTACAGAAACAACAGGCATGTATATCAGACAAGTATGTACAGTGATATGTGTGTAAGATGTGTGATATGTGCAGAAGATGCATATAAAAAGGAAGAGCCACGCTAAAGCTCACTCACCGTCCCCAAGTTCAGCGGAAGTGAAGTGCAGCTGACAGTTACCGTTCATGTTACAGTTGGTGCACGTGCATATACAAATATAGAGATACATACATACATAAACACACAAGCATATATTCATATACCATTTGTATTCATATAATATATTTATATATTTATTTATATATTTATATAAATGACATATAAAGGTAGAATGAATGAATGAGTGAATGAGTGAATGAATGGGTTACGGTTAATGATTTGATTGGGTTGAGGTTGAAACATTCTTTAATCATCAAAATTTATGCCATGAGGGATTTTTGTCCGAAGTTTATGTATCCAAAAGGACTCACGTTTCAGAATCGTGGTGTGTGATCGATTTGGAGTTGATTCAATGGCAGAGATATGAATGTCATTTATAGAGTGATCCGGTTGATTAAAGTGTATCGTGTAAGGTAGAGATTTGCCCTGACTGGTGTGGAAGTTATTGATTTCTGACCGGGTGTTATTAAATCGTGTGTAGAGTGTATTCTCAGTTTTTCCAACATATTGTTTGTTGCACTTTTGGCAAGTGATTAGGTATATGACCCATGTAGATTTGCAGTTCATGTAGGAGGTGATGGGGAATTTTTGTCCAGTGCTAGAACTACAAAATTTGTTTCCTTCTAGTAAATGCTTGTGAATAATACATTTGTTTGCTGTGCATTCATAGAAGCCAGGGATCCTAGTTTGTTTTGTTGTGGGGCTGTGGGTGCTTTGCTTTTACCAAGAGGTCCCTGAGTGTCCGACCACATCGAAATGATGTTAGTGCAGGTTGAGGAAATGTGGTGCCGAGTGTTCCTGATTGATGGAGGAGAGGAAGGGCCTTATTCAGAATACTTGGCAATTGGGATGAGGTAGCAGAGTAGGTGGTTACCAGTGGGACACGGTTAGTTGCAGGTTTGGGTTTGTAAGTCAGAAGGTCTGCTCTCGGTATGTGTTTTGCTTGGTTTATTGCTTCTTTCACAGAGTGAGCGTCATAGTTTCTTGCAATGAAGTGTGTTTCTAATTGGCAGAGAGAAGTTTCTTCTGCCATTTTTGTTGAGCAAATGCGTCTTACTCTGAGTGCTTGACTGTATGGTATGCTTGCAATTGTATGTTTAGGATGAGATGAAGAAGGGAGAAGGTAAGAGTGAGTGTCTGTTGGTTTGGTGTATAGTTCTGTTTCGAGTCTGTTATTTTGAAGCGTGGGTGATGTGTCTAGAAAGTAAACTTCGGACTGTGAGCTGTCGAATGTAAACTTGATGGTCGGATGAATCAAATTTAATTCATTTTGGAATTGTGTGAGACTACGGGGGGATTTTGACCAGATGAACTGGATGTCATCAATATAACGTACCCAGGATTTTTCCAAGATTCCGTGATGGGGTTGTGCATTGATCTTGGCCTCTATCATTCCCATGAAGATGTTGGCGTACGATGGTGCAACAGGGGTACCCATAGCGGTACCTTGAGTTTGAATGTAATGTTGTCCGTTGAATTGGAAATTATTCAGTTTGAGTGTCAGTTCTAATAGGCGCATAAGGTCTTGAGTAGGTGGTATTGGGACTTGTCGTGTATCGAGGGCTTTGCGGCATGCAGACAGGCCTTCTGAATGTGGAATATTAGTGTCGAGGGATGTAACATCTGCTGTGACTAAAATGGTTTGGGAGTTAAAAGGTGAGTATATTCTGTTCAATCCTTGGATGTGGGTCAGAAAACTGGTTGTGTCCTTGAGGTATGAGGAGAGATTCATCACGAGAGGACGTAAATGACAGTCAACAAATTTTGATATTAGAACAGTTGGACATGTGCAGCCAGATACGATTGGTCTACCTGGATTGTTTACCTTGTGTATTTTAGGAAGAAACTAAAGGTTAGGGCAATGAGGATCTTTAGGAACCAAGCGAGATTTGATGGTTTTATCCACCCGAATAGAATCTACTACCTTTTTAACCTCTTCAAGATGTAAAAGGGTAGGGTCGGATGGGAGCTCTTTGTAAGTATCACTATGTAGTTGACGATTACCTTCTGCAACGTAATCGGTAGTCGACATAATGAAAATGGCAGTACCTTTATCTGCTGGCTTTATGACTATCTTTTCATTATTTTGGAGATTGTGAAGTGCTCGTCGCTCTGCCTTTGTAAGATTGTCCTTATGTCTGGAACAATTATATTTTTGTGCCACCCTTTCAATTTCATTGCTCACTTGTTCCATATAGACATGTAGATATGGATTGTCAACACGTGGTGTCCAGGTGCATTTTGGTTTAGGTAAAGTGAGTTGTGGTGTATTAGTATCCGTGTATGTGATTGTATGCGCGTTTGTTGGTGTTGTCTGTTGTGGTGCTGACGGTGCTGGGTGTACTTTAGCAAAGTGTGCCTTTAATGTCATTCGCCTACAGAAATCTTTTAAATCCTCTTTCAATTGTAATTGGTCTATTTGTGGAGCGATTGGGCAAAATTTTAAACCCTTAGAGAGCAGGTTTCTTTCCGCCTCACTGAGGGAATGATTGGAAAGATTGATGATCCCGAGTTTAGGTAGATCCACAAGTTTGGTTGTAGTAGTTCTATTGTTGTTGGTTTGACTATTTTCAACCTCAGCTGTGTTTATTTCCATGGAGGAACGGTTCTGTATGTAAGGTCGAAAAAAATATATTGCTGGTCTCTGGTCAGACCAAAGTTCCAGAATTGATGGGGGGATGCGGTTTTTTTTTTCTTCTTTTTTTGAAAAGCATGGATTGCACATATAAAGGTGTTGTTTTTTGTGTCCTCATGCCTTGCGGTCCTCCTCATCTGCCGTGGCGCCGTCCAGAGAGAAATTAAAGCCAGCCAATGGGACTTGTAGGCCTTTTTGTAAATAATGAACACAAGCTTAAGTTATTTTGAAATGTATTTATTCTGAAAATCATTAAGTTCTTCAAGCATATTATAGACTGCCGTTTCGTTCTCGAGATCGCCTCGCCGTACCGTCAAACATTCCAATGCATCGATCGCGTCAACACTGCGCATGCGCAAGTGGTCTAACAGGCCGATGTTCTCCCACGATCTCTTCTCCCTGTCCACCAGATTATCAAAGACACTTACAACTTCATGACAAACGAGATAGGATCCACGCCTAACTAACGAGACCAGCCGCAGCTCTCCAGGCCTTCTGGTTGCTTCACACGAACCCGACAAAGAACGTCTTCGTTTCAATAAATGACAAAATCCAGCCGATTGTGTTCATGACGTCACCGCACACAACACTACTCATATCTTCGGCATGGCTGGTTGGATTTGGACAAACTAAACGTAACTTTGTAGGGGAGAACCGTGCGAGAACATCGATACCAATGGCGACCCTCACAGACCCGTATTTCCAGAGATAGCGCGCCAGGCCCGGTCGATCTTTAATTATCGACATTTTCGACCATTCATTCACTCATTCACTCATTCATTCTACCTTTATATGTCATTTATATAAATATATAAATCTATTATATGACTATAAATGAATGAATGAATGAATGAATTGCAGGGGAGAACCAAGTGGAATGAATATATGAATACAAATGGTATATGAATATATGCTTGTGTGTTTATGTATGTATGTATCTCTATATTTGCATATGCACGTGCACCAACTGTAACATGAACGATAACTGTAAGCTGCGGATTCACTTCCGCTGAACTTGGGGAAGGTGAGTGAGCTTTAGCGTGGCTCTTCCTTTATATATGCATCTTCTACACATATCACTGAACAAACTTGTCTGATATACATGCCTGTTGTTTCTGTAGACTAAGAAGAAGACCTTTGTTGGTCGAAAGCTTGTCGAAAATTAAAGATTGATGTCCTGAAGCTACGTCCGCGTCTGATTTCATCTCCCGATTATTTATTCAATGCAAAGGAGATGCCCTGCTCGTACTGTGGAGTTTCTACTATTTCCCACAGTTATATATATGTATGTATATATATATATATATATATATATATATATATATATATATATATATATATATATATATATATATGTATATATATATATATGAGTTGGGTATGCTTACACCTTGTAAGCAATAAGTGCGTAGGTACACAACAAATAGAAGCTTTATGATTACAGGCAAGCATCACCAACCTCTTGCAAGATGTCGTTTTGTTTTATTTCATCTTTTTTTTTTTACAGCCGCCTTCATGGTTTTTAACGTAAACTTTCATTGAGGCTTTTTTTTTTTCTTTTTTTTTTTGTATACTGAATCGAGGCTCGTGAAAGAGCTAACATTTATTTCACAAACAAATCAAACAGACAAACAAAATATATAAAAAGAGGGAGCGGAAGACAAGATGGGGAGAGCAGGGGAAGCACACAAACACAATTTGAGAGCAGGGAGATGTGTGGGAGGGAGAGGGCTTGGGGGGAGGAGGTGTGGGAAGGGCGGGGGGGGGGGTTGGGGCTGGGGGGTTGGAGAAGTATGAAACCAAGGACATCCAGGACAGAAGTTGGTATTTCAAGTTGGTCATTCTTGTGGGAATGTGATATTGGGTTGGATTTGCTACGGCGCCATCAACTTCACTCTAGGTTTGTGTATGTTAACATTTTTAGTGTTGGTTCAGAATTACGATACTGAAGGAACTGCGCTCCAACGCGAGTCGAAAGAATTGACGCGACCAAAGACGGAATTCGTCCGAGTTGCTTTATTGAAACAAAACAGCTCAGGTATTCTGACAAGCCCGTTTATCGGGCAGCAATATATATACACATTTATGTCGGGAAGTTTGCCCGGCAAAAGCTATACCGGGCATGCCCGGGTGTCAAGGGCGAGCCTTGGAAAGGCGAGTCTGGACCTGCCCGGGCGTGTTTGGCTGCGGCCTGGCAAGTCGAGGCTGGGCGTGCCCGGGCGCTCTGGGCGAGCCCTGGAAAGGCGATAGCGGGCATGCCCGGACGCTCTGGGCGAGCCCTGGAAAGGCGATAGCGGGCATGCCCGGACGCTCTGGGCGAGCCCTGAAAAGGCGATAGCGGGCATGCCCGGACGCTCTGGGCGAGCCCTGGAAAGGCGATAGCGGGCATGCCCGGACGCTCTGGGCGAGCCCTGGAAAGGCGATAGCGGGCATGCCCGGACGCTCTGGGCGAGCCCTGGAAAGGCGATAGCGGGCATGCCCGGACGCTCTGGGCGAGCCCTGGAAAGACGAGACCGGGCGTGCCCGGGAGGTTCGGGCGTGCCCGGGAACAGTGAGTCCGGGTATGCCCGGGAGAGGCGCGTCTGGCCGTGTTCTGGCCGGTGCAAGGCGATTGTGTGCATCCAGCGGTAACCGCTACAATACCACGTGATACTCATCGAAATCCTTGTGATAGCCGTACAATACAAGATGGTGATGATAATTACCTCCTCATCAAAGCGGTTATGAATTGTCTGTCATTCCTTGGATGCAGTTATCATCCTATTAAAGAACCACCTTTAGAAGCCATTTTTCCAATATTTCACAGTTTACAGTTATATAAATTACAATTTTTAAATGCGAGATATCAACTGAGGTTTTATTTTATGGATGTGTATACGGTTGTTTTTAATGTAAATTTTCATTTACGGATTTCATCCCAATGGGTCTGCGATTTTTCCCGGTCTACAGGCTTCGATGTCTCTCAACACGCCAAATTTCAGCCTTGGACGACACACGGAAGGTACTAGAGACATTAATATCAGTCAGTCAGTCATTATTATAGTGAGTCACAAGGTGCTTTATATATTGGATATATATGTATATATGTGTATATATATATATATATATATATATATATATATATATATATATATATATATATATATATATATATATATATATATATATATATATATATACATATATATATATACATATATATATATATATATATATATATATATATATATATATATATATATATATATATATATATATATAAATATATATATATATCAAAATATATATATATGTATATATATACAGTCACGTGAAAAAGTAAGTACACCCCATGTAAAGTTTTGACTTTTTCAACATATTTCAACATACAGCTATTTGATCTTCATTTCAACAATATTGATAGATAAAGGTGAAAGGTGATAAAGGTGATATAACAAATATCATGAAATATTTACATTTTGTAGTCCATTGTATAATTTAAATAAACATAAATGCAAATTTCGCATGTGGAAAAAGTAAGTATAGGCTCTAATACCCTTGGCTCTAATAGGTGGTATTGCCCACTTTGGCAGAAACAACCTCAAGTAGGCGTTTCTTATAACTGTCTACCAGTCTCTGACATCGACTGGGAGAAATTATTTGCCCACTCCTCCATGTAGAGTTCTTTCAGCTGTGCGATGTTTGAGGGGTTTCTTGCATGCACAGCTCGTTTCAAATCCCCCCACAACATCTCGATGGGATTTAGATCCGGGCTTTGACTTGGCCATTCCAGAACCCTCCATTTCTTTCCTTTCAGCCATTCCTTGGTGGATTTACTGGTATGTTTAGGGTCATTGTCATGTTGCAAGGTCCACCTTCGGTTGAGCTTCAACTTCCCGACAGATGGCCTCACATTATCCTCAAGCACCATCTGGTACAATGAAGAATTCATCGTGGATTCTTTGATGATGAGCTGCCCAGGCCCTAATGCAGCAAAGCTGCCCCAAACCTTAATATTTCCACCATCATGATTGACAGTTGGTATCAGGTTCTTGTGGTCAAATGCTGTCTTTGGTTTTCGCCAAACATGTCTTCTGGTACTGTGGCCAAATAGCTCTACCTTTGACTCATCTGTCCAGAGCACATTGTTCCAGAAGTGCAGGGCTTTGCCTAGGTGTTCATTGGCAAACTTTAGTCTTGCCCTGATGTTCTTTCTGGACAGCAAAGGTTTCCTCCTGGCACACCTCTCATGTGGATCAAATTTGTGCAGCCTTTTTCTAATGGTAGACTCGTGCATTTTGACATCAACAGTGGCAAGAGCTACCTGTAGGTCCCGTGATGACATTCTGGGGTTCTTCGAGACTTCTTTCAGCATCTTGCTGTCTGCTCTCGGGCTGAACTTGCTGGGGCGGCCTGGCCTGAACAAGTTGGCAGTTGTTTGGAATCTTCTCCACTTGTAGATGACCTTCCGGACAGTCGAATGATTGATTTCAAATTGTTTTTGGGTCACAGTGGGACACAATTAGTTATGGAGAGAATGAACAGGAAAAGAGGAGAGAGAGAAAAAGAAACAAAGTAACCTCCAAGTAATAGTGTTGGATTAGGTATGGTGTTATACAAATAACATTACAGAGGCATTAATAAGTGAATTTCCATTATATGGTGACTTTGTTTTGCAATTTTATGATCAAATGGGAACAACAGGTGAAGCCTCATAAGGTGAAGTGAAGAATGTGTATTCATGTAGGTTTTTTTTTTGGCGAAATCATGGCAGTGTGTTGTACTAATGTGATTTTAATCCTGGTGGTGCCCTACAGTTATATATTTTTAAGGTTCGAGAGGAGGCTGGTGTGGTGGGGTATGTCATCATACTATATATGATTTGGGAACTTTCTGTGGGTGTGTTTTTGGGTTTGTTTATTTGACTTCTGTGCACTCCTGAACCACTGGATGGAATTATTTGAAAACTGGTGAATGTACTCTGGATGTGTACAGGAAGCATTTACGTTGTAAAATAAATTAATATTCTGGAAAGTTTTTTTTTTTGTTTTGTATACAGAATCGAGGCTTGTGTAAGAGCTAACTCATTGAACATGAAAAACATCCACAGACACACAAAGCATGCAATGAAGGGAGCGGGAGAGAAGAGGGGGAGAGAGGGAAGCAAACAAGCACAACAACAGAAGAGAACAGGGATCTGTGGAAGGGGGAGGGCTGGGGGAGGAGGGAGGGGTACACGGTATAAAGCAAATGAACACTTCTAGGAACCCCAGCAAATAAGCTGGAGATTCAAAGAGGTGGATTTGAGGCGTTTTAATGGGGGTAGAATAGATCAAGGTTTTGGATGGGGGAAGATCAAAGAGATAGTGGTGAACATCTGTTTTAAAGACCTGGAGTGAGGAGTGGGATTGAAGAGAGTGGGGGAGTTTGTTCCAGAGGCAGGAGAAAAGAGGAATGAAGGAGAAAAGGTGAGCAGAGAGTCTTGATTTTGGAAGTTTCACCAGAAGAGGGTTGCTGGCAGATCTTGTGTGTCCTAAATAGAAGTACATAATAAATAGAAGCTTTGGGTGACAGAGAACAGACAGAGCAGGGGGAGCAAGGCTGGAGAGGACTCAGTAGAAGACAGAAAGACCACGAACCTGCCTGCGGTGAGTGAGTGAAAGGCCCTCGGAGTTAGTTTCATCGCAGGAGATTCCAATGATTCTGAAAGCTTTGGTTTCAACAGCGTGAAGCCGAGCTCGGTGTGAGGCAGGAGCACCAGCCCAGAGGGGAGAGCAGTATTCCATTGAGCGGCGGATGAAAGCTTTGTATGTGGTGAGGAGCTCAGAAGTGCCCAGAAAGGACTTCGCAAGACTGTTGATGCCCAGTTCGGCGACTGCCTTTGGAGGCCAGCTTGGAAATGTGGTTTTCCCAGGAAAGATCATGGCAGATATTGAGACCCAAAAACTTGAGTGACAGAACTTCTTCAAAAGGATTGTTTAGAAAGTAGATGGGAGGTTGTCCAGACGGTCTTTTCGGAGAGACAATGTGAGAGTGTGAGATTTAACAGGATTGAAGGACATGTTCCACTTGTTTGACCAGATTGTGATTTTGTCCAGGTCTGCAGAGAGTGAAGAGGCTGCTGCTTGCCAATCTGAGGGTTGAGATATTGAGTGGCAGAGAGTGGAGTCATCAGCAAAGAGATAGAGAGGATTTCCAAAGAGTCGGAGAGATCATTAATGAAGACCAGAAAAAGCACAGGGCCCAGAAAACTGTCTTGAGGAACTCCAGCCAGAACAGGAAGGGGAGATGAGAGAAATCCATTCAGGGCTACACGATGACTGCGACCAGAAAGGAAGTCCGAAAGCCATGCATGGAGGTTTCCATGGATAGCATATGAGGAGAGTTTGGTGAGCAGGGCGGGGTGCCAGACCATATCGAAGGCACGAGATATGTCAAGGGAGACAGCTCTGATTTCCTGTTTGGCATTGAGGACCTCCATCCATTGTTGAGACTGCAGAAGCGGCATGTCCAAAGAAGAATGACCTGGTCTGATACCAAATTGATGATACGAGATCAAGCCTTTGCAGAAGAGGACGGATTTTATGCGACTGGGTAAGGTGGGTACAGAGAGAGACCGGTTTTGGACACAATATTTTGAGGCAAACACAGAGTTGAGGTATTCGGCTTTGTCATGTGCGGTGTCAGCTGTGTAACCGTTTGAGGTAAGGGAGGGGATGGAAGAGGACCAAACACCAGAAACAGATTTGAGAAAACAGATTTGACTTAATACCACCAGGATTTGGAGGAGGGAGACAGACTTGAGAGTTCAGTCTTGAGAGTAGAGATATATTGTTTCCTGGCTCTCCTGAGGGTAGACACACACTTGTTCCGAGCTTGGTGGAACGAACTGAGATTGCCTTCAGTTGGATTAGCCTTCCAAGAGGCAAAGGCAAGTTGTTTCAGGGCAACTGTCTCACCACAAGATTGAGTGTGCCATGGACGGGAGGAAGGGTAAGACAACTGAAGACGAGATGGGATAAATCTGTGAGAGAGAGAGAGAGAGAGAAGAGAGAGAAAGAGAGAAAGAGAGAGAAAGAGAGAAAGAGAGAAAGAGAGAAAGAGAGAAAGAGAGAAAGAGAGAAAGAGAGAAAGAGAGAGAGAGAGAGAGAGAGAGAGAGAGAGAGAGAGAGAGAGAGAGAGAGAGAGAGAGAGAGAGATAGATAGATAGATATATATATACAGATACAGATACAGAGACACACAGCAGTTTACTTTGGAAGAATTCCCCGTAAGAGTTGATGTCAGAGGCAGTTGAGATGGGAGACCAATCCAGATGTTTGATGGCTGCTTGAAGACCGAGCCAGTTGGCCTGAGTGAAATGCCAGACTCAACGACACTGAGGAGGCTCTCTGAGAACGGCCAGAGAGATGTCCACTTTAACAAGCACATGATCAGATGAGCCGATTGGAGCAGAAGAAGAGCAGCAGACATTTTCAGGGAAGTTGGTCATAACCAAGTCCAGAAGAGAAGATGCTCCGTTGACTGAGATCCGGTTTGGGAAATTGACAGATTGTGTCGGTCCCAATGAGTCGCAGAAGTCCTTTGCTGAGATGCCATGGCTGGTGAGACAGGTACCCACACCCAGCCAGCTGGCATGATTACAGTTGAAGTCGCCACATATGAGGAAGAGAGAGTTGGGATGAGTGGATAGAAGTTGGTCCATGTTGTCAGAAAGCGAAATGTAAATTGAGTCATCACAGTTTGGAGGACGGTGCAGAACACATATGAACAAAAGGTGGGAGTGGAGAGGAAGCCGTTGCCAGATTTACTCTTGGGGGTGGGGTGGAGAGAGGGCAGTGCAAGGAGTGTGAGCAAGAGAGTTTTTGATAAAGATAGCCACCCCACCACCAGGACGAGGCTCAGGTCTATCATACCAGAGGAGTGAGTAACCAGGAAGAGATATTAAGGAATCAGAGCCATCTTGAAGGAGGAAAGTTTCTGTTAAGCAGAATACGTCTGGTTTGTCGGCCTGAGTCTGGTTTGAGCAAAGGCCCAAACCGAAGGCATAGGCGAAGTTGGAAAATTCGGATAACTGAATTACTGGACGGAATCAGTTAAAAGACTGGTGGTTGTACTTGGGGATGCAATGAACGTTTTTATTGGGTAAAAAAATATTAATAATCCTGGGAATAGAAAGGTAAGAACCCAAATATTTTAATGTAAATATGCATGGTATCTCGCCACCTGGTGGGAGTCGGTATTACAAATCATAACTAGACACCATCTCATAATGCAAAGCCTGTCCCCATCCGCTTTGTTCTCCAACTAAATTTAACGAAAACAGCTTTAAAAAATGCTAAGTGTATTAATTAGTATTCTCCACATTCACATAATAATGGTGTGTTGAAAATTCGATGACAAAAGTTCAAATGGTAAATGAGAAAGAATCTCAAAATGCAAGCGGACAAAATAAAGAAACATGAGAGTGTTTACAGAACCCATCTGTCTCGTGCTGACCCGTGGCAGACGGCCTAATAAGGTCTATTTTAATGACGGTGACTCTGCCCTTTGTAATTTTGACGCAATTCTCATAATTCACATAATTATTAATTACACTTGTCCATATTCTCATCATAAAGGTTTGTTGAAAATTTCATGACAAAAACTGACTGACACACACACACACACACACACACACACACACACACACACACACACACACACACACACACATACACACACCAACACCGTTCCCCTGCATAGGACCCCGTCCAAGCAAGTTTACCTGTGGACATGGTTAACAAGGTGATGGTTCATGATTGGAGATTGATGTTTGAAGGAGTTAAGGTAATGTTGAAGAATAGACAGTAGGAAACAGAGACCACCGACCCAGCTGCGATATGAGAGACACAAACAGACCTTGAACTTTGGCCTCATCATGGGGAATTCCAATAGTTTTGAGAGCTTTCGATTACACAAAATCCAGAAGAGACCGATGTGATTCTGGGGTGCCAACACATAGTAAAGGGCAGTACTCCATTTAGCTATAAATAAAGGCCTTGTCGACTGCAACTAGACTGCAACGAACTAGGATTCCTAGTTTGCGGCCGGCTTTGGAGGCCAGCTTTGTTGTGGACTGAGCCTAAAACACTGCCTTGGGGAACTTTAGCCTATACTGGGGAGAGGATGAGAGGGTTACACTGATGGCAACATGTTGACTGTGTGAGTGGAGGAAGTCAGAAATCCAGGAATGCAGGTGGCCTTCTACATCAGACGCAGAGAGTTTGGCAAGCAAAGCAGACTGTGTTGAATGGCCAAGATATGTCCAAGGAGACAGTCCAAATATCTTGCTTGAGATTTAAGACTTCCAACCATTACTGAGAGAGGAGCAGAAGCATGTCCAGATCTTATTCTTAGTACATCCATTCTTAGTACATGCCTTAGCCATCGAATGTGATGACATTGAAGCTCTTGGACAATGCTCTCGCAGCCAGTCTTGACATGCAGATCTTTGTTTGATATTTTGTTCAGCCAGAAGATGCGACCTATTTTCCGAAGGCATCCATTTTATGAAAGGACTCTATCTTATTCATATCAGTGTTGTATCAAGTCCACCTGGACCGAGTCCAACTTTATTGGATTTAAAAATAAATCCACAAAAATCGATTTCTCCAAAATCGATTATTAGATTGATACGAAACTTGAAACATATGTACACATACCATAATATTTTCAAACTGTAACATCATTAGTCATGTGGTTTGGACGCCATCTTGAATTTAAGCATAAAAAAGAAAATAATCTTTTCCGGAGTTCTGCTTAACAGATTCATTTATATCAATTCTTATGAGATTGCTAAAAATTGATTGAAGCATTTATCATAGAAATGTCCACATGACAACTTTTTGGGGGGGGGGGGGGGAGGGGATGTGGGGGGAAGTGGATTTTGTGCGTTTTTCTACTTTGTCTGTTTGTGAATAGGATATCTCAGAAAGTTGAGGACAGATTCGGACGAAATTTGGTGGAGAGGTTGGGTATGTGACAAGGACGAATTGAATCTATTGTGGTAAAGATCCGGATCTGGATCTGGGATTTTAAATGTGATTCTTCACAATTGAGAGATAGAGGCATAAAACAATGCACGATAGCTCAAAAGGTTGTGGACGGATTCAGATGAAACTTGGTGGACAGGTTTGTTGTGTGACTAAGACAAATCGATTCGATTGTGGTGAAGGTAGAATCCAGATACAATGGTTATTTAATTTTTAAAGTGATTCTTCACTATTGAGTAATACGGCCAAAAACGATACATAGCACAATATCTCAAAAAGTTGTGGATGACTTATGACAAAACTTGGTGGATGAGTTGGGTACGTGACAAGAACAAGCCAATTCTATTTTGGTTCAGGTCCGAATCCAGATCCGACCTATCAGTGGGATACAAAACGTAAACTGTTCATCCTGGTGTGTTCTCTACGAGCGCCCGTGCTAGTTTGCAAATGTTTTTTTTGTCTAATTACTTGTATACAAATGCTCCAAATGCTATACAAATGCTATAAAAATGCTATACATAACGCTCTCCGTACTTGTAAAATGTCTCATGCATGTGTCATGCAAGACCCAGAGGACCAAAAATAACCTGAAGACCCAAAAGATACAGAAGACCCAAAAGACCACAAATACCCAACATACCCTGAAGACCCTTAAAGACCCAAAATGCTCCAAAGACCCAAAATATCTGAAAGATCCCAAAGGCCCTTAAAGACCCAAAATACCATGAACACCCTGAAGACCCAAAATACCCAAAAGAACCCGAAGACCCAAAAGATCCCAAAGACCCAAAAGACCCAAAATGGTTGTATTATTATTGGTGTACACCATGACAACACAGCAACTCAAGTTCAGTCAGGTCATTATCTTCAGTTAAAACAAGCCTGTGCCTCTGCAGTGACGTGTGGTGAGGCGAGCGTGGCATGCTAATCCACCCTAGTTTATGATATAAAACTCTGCATTTAGACATAATAAATACCAATGAACATTAGAAGTATTGGTCACGTTAAGTGGGATTTTCGGTGTAGCCTATAGGACAATGCCGTCTGGAACAGCATTTTCCTGTGTATGTATGTATGTATGTATGTATGTATGTATGTATGTATGTATGTATGTATATATGTATGTCCCTTCCACCTGCATGGTTTATTCCCTTTAAAATCAGTTTTTCTCTGCAACCGTTGGTCTCACGGACATTGACTTTGACGTTGGTCTCATTGACATGACATTTTCACCATAGGAGCCCCTCGTCCTGTATAATTTTTTTAAAATGATAGTTATGAAGTCATAGGTTATGTGGTACAGGCGCCATCTTGGAAAAAACGAAACACGTTGCAGCCCTATATCTCCGAAACCACTCCATGGAAAATATTAAAAGGTGGCTCATTGTAAAGTACTCCTCAAGGGGAATAACATATGTTAATGATGATGTCGTAGGTGCCTTCATTATGACGTTATACATTGACAAATAGAACGCTTGATCCGATCAAATATGAAATTGATCCGATCAATGCTGCAGCATGAAATTTATTGGGTGTGATCTAGGGATAAATTGGTCGAGAAAATGATGACGTCATCAGTCACATGGCTCGGCAGCCATATTTTTATGGCATAGCCTGTAGGGCAATGCCGTCTGGAACATAATTTGTCTGCCTGTCCGGTATATGTATATCCCTCACAAACGTCCACCAACCAGATCTGAGGATCTGGTCACATGACAGGGGGATAGCAGATCCTCCACTCAGCAGATCCAAGCCCAGCTACGCCATTGTTAGACTTTTTGTCTTGTTAATCTCTGCCGATAGAACAAACGCATTGATCAAAACATATTTAATTAATATATACATAAATATGTTGCATGTGTAAGCCATTACATAGAGAAATAAAAACGCATCATTTATATCTGAGGTTTTCAGAAATTTGATTGAAATATTTTTGAGTTTATTAATGGTGCACATATTCATGATAAACAGGTGCACAGGAAGAGAAGAGCGAAGAGAAATGACCTTTCACTTTGCCACTTATCAGTACTTTGCTGCCTTTTTGTTGCCTGACTAAGATGACAGATAAGAGGATTCCTTCCTTGTGCTCTACTATTTTCGAGACGTTGTGACGGTACATTTAACAGCTGAGTGCCACCACGGCGTTCCCAGGTCTCTGGTTCCACGAGACAGGCAGATCTGAAACTCCATCAATCCCACGTCTGTCTTTAATGCTGACTGCCAGGGAATACAATGGTATAACCCCACGGGAATGGGCTGTTATCGCATGAGCTGTCATGCACATGTAAGCCACCAAACCCAATCTGGAGTCAGTCTGGTCTGAGATACTAGGCACTGGAGGACACACTTATCTCAAAAGAAATAGTGCCATCGTGTCATTCTCAAAGCAAATGTATTCAAAAGCTGCCCGTTTTTATTCTCCTTGCATTTTCCTTGATGCACTCTGCCGTGGCCAGAAACAGAAGGATTTATCAGTCATGTGATGGTGGGAATGGTCCTGGAGAAAATTCCACTTGTGCATTCGTATTGGACAGACGAAATTTCATGAACAGCTGACCTGATGCATCAAGGTATGATATTTAACATATCTCAAATGCACCAGAGCATGCTTGCATTGCTGCAAAGTATAGTCTTATAAAGGAAAGTTTCAGTTCTTATATACAATCTCTTCCTTTTACAAGAATCTCAGAAAAAGTATAAATAATAATCAAAGTGCGATAAGAAATCTTAAAATTGTATTGATACATCGATGGGAAATAGAGCAAAAATTATAAAATAAATTAATATCATTTCTTTGTACACTACATATGCGCATCATGAATGTTAGATACTTTTCTTATCGTTTCGTGGCATTTTTCCTCTTTTTACTATCCATGTAGTCATTACTTCACATGGCGAAGTCCTCTGCATGAGCTTTCGTATCTGAGGATTTTATAAGCGTAGAAGTCCAATGTTTGAAAAGAAAGGATACCTAATCTAGTTATAGCCATAATATTCATTTATCTGACCAGTAATATACCCACTCCCTCCGAGAGCAAAATATGGTGTCAACTCCCCTTCCCTCAAGCAGGGATCACTGGGTTAAACCACTTGCACTATTCCACATGCACAGGTGAAAATTGGAAGTTGTCTCCCCATCCTTATGGGGAGACAGAGAGAGGTGTGGTATTTTGTGCCCCTGACCTGACCATGAGTTCCCCGAACACAACATAACTTATATACAGTAGGTTTTCAGAAAAGTTTCAGAAGTTTTCAGGACTGTAATAGTTAATTTGACTGTCAATATTTGCAATTTTTTTCATTCCAGAAACATTTTGCTTACTTTCAGTAATACGCACAAGTATTCGCCAAAAACAATATTATGAATCTGTTTTACGTTCCCAGGGATACCACTTCACGGTGATTTTTTCAGGTTGCAAATGCATCAGGTTTGTTGTCATGTTTGCTTTGTACTGACTAGGGCATGCCCGTACTATATATATATCTAAAAGTATATCCCCCCCCCCCTCTATTTACATGCAATGGTTTGGTCCAAAGCTAACGGCTTGCGAGTACGGTGACAATCCCCCCCCTCTATTTACATGAAATGGTTTGGTCCAAAGCTAACGGCTAGCGGAGTTTGGTAAAGAAATCGCCATAGCGTGCACAAATGCGCAGGAAAGCGAAAGAATCGCAAATTAGTTTTAATTAGTTTTAAAACATAGTTTAACGCCAACATAGCGGCAACATAGTTTGCCAACGTGAAATAAATGAATACGCTCTCAAATGTGCCAAAAAAAAAAAAAAAACGCTACCCGTACGCTCTACCCCGCCCGTACGCCCGTAAACAAAAAAAACAACGCTCTTCGCTTCCGCCCTTCGCTCTGACTGAATTGGGAGAAATAATGCGCATAAGAAATCGAGAAATTATTATTTTCTCCGGAAGAAATCGAATTACGTACCGTAATGGCGCACGCGCTGGGCTCAGCATCAGCTCGCTCTCACATCGGCACGCCTACGCAATAACGCGTTCTGTGATTGGATGCCGGAAGTGCAGTCCTCACTGTCCGGAAGGTCGTATATCGCAGTTACGATGAATCGCAAATTAGTTTTTATTAGTTTTAAAACATAGTTTAACGGCAACATAGTTTGCAAACGTGAAATAAATGAATACGCTCTCAAATGTGCCATCCGAGGCAGAGTGTGTCCGCCACGTTCGGCACACGCGATAGCTCGCTGCTCTCTGATTGGTTGAATCGTTTTTTGGACATAGCTCGGTAAGTAATTGTCCGATTAATATGAAACCTTGAAAAGGCACATCCTCGGGTCCCCAGCAATATACCTGGCAAGTTTCAAGTATATCGGACCGGTAGTTGTCGAGAAACAGCGGTCACAGACATACAAACAAACAAACAAACGTACAAACAAACATACACACAGAGATTACTGGAATTATAGATAGATGAACAAAAGCCAAAATGAGGGGGGAAATCGTGTTATTTATACATTTCACGAAAACAAATGTTGCAGGTTGTGGTTGTCAGGGCATCGCCTTTGTTTCCATTGTAACATTTATGCTTTGTGATGTTGAAAAAAGTGACAATGAAGAAAAAACGTGTTTTTTTATACACCTCACTCTGTCATGTTATTATTGTTAGTATAACTATATTATTAACAAAGGTCGGCTAATTACTTATGGCTTGTTAGCAGTTATCAGAAGTAATTTCAGAAATAATACACTGATTTATCATTGAGTCATGAATAATACATCGTTGTAAAGGCCCAGCCGAGTGATAATGCCCTAATGACGTCCCTGACATCATGCCGCAATGACGTCCCAGACATCATGCCGCAATGACGTCCCAGACATAATGCCGCAATGACGTCCCAGAAATAACGCTGCAATGACGTCCCAGACATAATGACATCATGACGTCCCAGACATCCCAGACATAATGTCACATAATGCAATGATGTGTATATATATATATATGGCATATGGTATTTATGATATATATATATATATATATATATATATATACACACATATATATATATATATATATATATATGCATATATATATAGTGTTGTGGAAATGAGAATTGTGTTTTTTTATTGTTGTAAAAATATCACCCTCCTTCCTCCAGTTGTTGTGTATAAAGGTCAAAGGGCGTCCTTTAGTTAGGTCATATACAATCACGTTAGCCAATCATAGATTTCCTCCTTGTTGGTAGTTATTTCCTTATTCTGTGTATTAGGTTAAGGCTTTGTCTTCCATTAATTAATACTCCATTGCACCGAATTCAAATAGGTAGTATCCCCTTTCGATTTCCCCAGAACCTCCATTGGATTCCCCTTTCGTCAATTACCAACTGCATTTGCCTCCATTGAGCACGCGGTCGGCTCGGAGAAGAAAGGCGTGTCTCCACCTCGTCATAGAGGGGAGGAGTGAGCCAGCCCTTGCCGACCAACCCAGAACGAGGGGTTTGGCTTTGAGAGGGTGTGGGGAGAACCATCGGGGAGGTTCGAAAAGGTTCAAGGGTGGGGCTATATATAACCCGCGGGAGACGCCCCCCACCTCAGATGAGTTCTGAGTTCTGCAGAGAGACGCGCAAGAGATGAGTTCTGAGTTGTGCAGAGGGACGCGCAAGAGATTAGTCGAGACGCGCAAGAGATGAGTCCAGATGCGCTGGAGATGAGCTACGGAGAGAGTCCTGAGAGCAAGAGTTGAGAGAGAGTCCTGAGAGCAAGCAGGAGCAGTACCACACAGCTTTGACTCCACCAGGCAGCATTGGCTCCACCAGGCAGCTCTGACCCGTTACCCCGCGGGAACCAGGATCGGTGGCATCGGTGGCCGTCGAGGTCCAGCCCGACGTCCCGTGCGGGGTCAAGCTCCAGCCAGCTCCGTGCCTTCCTCTCCCTCCAGCCATCCACCTCCTGCCATTCCTGTCATCATCCCCCGTGTAAGTGTGCTTGTAGTCTGTCTTTTGTCTTGTCATGGGGTATAAGTTAAGCCTGTTTAGTTAAGCTAGAGTTTCACTGTGTCCTTCTGGTCCGTCCCTCTTTCTGCATTATTTTATTATCCTTCCTCCTCCTTGGTTTCTTTTAAATTGTGTAAATATTAGTAATAAATTATAGCCGTATTTCAAACCCTCTTTGTCTTCTTCTTCACATCCGTCGTCTTTGTCTTTTCCCCATTGAATACCTGTGGCACGATTTCGCCAACATTCAGGATCGGGTTAGTACTTGTTAACGGTTCGTGCCGCGGCTGCCATCCGCTCGGCAAATTAACATCTTA